>NC_048542.1:15810230-16002730 GCF_902806685.2 Maniola hyperantus | reverse complement strand
ACTCCATTGCGATTTTGTAGATCATGATGAAAAGTAATAATATGATGATGAGGATTTACAATTTATAATATTGAAAACCGGGTAGGATTTCGTAAAACCCTTTATTGGTAGGGGTCTAAAGAAAAGCAAGATCAGGGGAAAGAAACCCGGACGTAGCCCAAAACGTTGGTCCGGTCAGATAAGAGAAGCGGTCAACACGCGCTTCTGCAATGTCATCCGTGCGGTCTCCAACAGGCAACAATGGCGCAACATCTCGAGGAAGCCACAATCCTCTAAATTGAGGGGCCGACCCGAGAAGAAGAAAGAAAATCATACAAGTAAAATTTCAAGTAAATGGGGAAGTTCTGCGATGTTTCTGCAACCAAAAACGCGAACTTATGCAAACCGTCAAGATGAGGAAAGTTGCATATTTGGGGAACGTGCTTAGGCACGAGAGGTACGAACTCCTACAACTCAT
Organism: Maniola hyperantus; assembly: GCF_902806685.2. Taxonomy (NCBI): domain Eukaryota; kingdom Metazoa; phylum Arthropoda; class Insecta; order Lepidoptera; family Nymphalidae; genus Maniola; species Maniola hyperantus. The sequence continues at coordinate 16,002,273 of NC_048542.1, read as the reverse complement.
CATGATGAGAAAAGTTGCTGGAAGAAGAGGTGTCGGTCGCACTGGTCGCAGGTAAAAGTCCTGGCTGCGTAACATCCGCGAGTGGACGGGAATCGCGAGAGCTGCAGAAATATTTCACCTCGCCAATAACAGAGTGGAATACGCTAAGCTGATTGCCAACTTTCGCTAGTCGGAGAGGCACGCAAAGAAGGACAAGAAGAAAATTTCAAGTTTCAAGACCCAGCGGTTTGAGTTCCGTTGACTAAGTCAGTCAGTCAGCCAGTTTCTGTTTTATACAAACAGATATACAGGTATCTACCTGAAGGGATACTCCTCAGCCCAGTATTTTAGCCAGGCTTCTAGCTGTTTGGTGTTGAAGCCGTACTCGAACGCAACGCCTTCCAGTGGTGGTGCTAGGCGGTGCTGGTTTCTCAATCTCTCTTTAACGTCTCTTATCATCTGTGACAGTAGAAACAGTGAATATTAATAAGATGACAACCTCCCTGGCGTAACCCCAACGTGCTGACGTGTTACAAACATTATCTAACACCTTTAAAAAATATGATAATATTACAACAAATGCTGCTGATGGCACAGTGGTGTTCTCAATCTGAGACCTGGAAAACACACACGAAAACTTTCGTTATCTAAAAGTGTGCCGAGATTTTTGGATGATGAGGCCAATACCCAGACCTAATAATCTAACACCTTGTAAACGTTTCCCAAATCACATGATACTTACCGACTCACTGAATTGAACCTTGAAAGGTTTGATATGTTCAGTGGTGCTGTCCTTCAGCACCTCCGAGCCCCACCACTCGTGTAGGTCTATATCGGGGAGAGGCGGCGCGGGTTTCAGGTACAGGTACGATAACGGAACTAATATTGCCGCTACCAATGCTACCAGGATAGCAAGGAATATTCGGAACATCATCTGAAAAATTTGAATTATTAAATTTGAAGCGGCTCTTTCTGAAGAGTTGTAGAACTTGATAGCGAGCAAAAGAGCAGGCGGGTCACCTGATGTTAAGTGATTACCGCTGCCCAGGGACATTTGCAGCACAGAGGAGCTGTCGATGCGTTGCCGGCTTTTCAGGAATTTGTTAATATTCCCATGTTGTAATCTGGTGGGAACACCACCGATGGGAGTTAATTACACAGGTGGAAAGAAGGATCTGGCACAACAGACGGTCTAAGATGCAAGATGGAATCTTAGAAGGGGTAATGGCAGATTTATTAACCCCATACCCCTTATCGATTCCTACGCGATGGCGCTAAATCACTTGGTGGCAAGGTTTTGTCGGTAGGGTGGTAACTAGCTACGGCCGAAGCCAGACCAAACCAGAGACAGTAAATTAGAAAATTTAAAATTCACAAATTGCCTCTGTCGGGAATCGAACCCGCGACCTCTTACTTGTAAGACCACACGTTCCCATTCGTTTTACTGAATAGTTTTTACGCGGCCGCTTGGTAGTGCGTCTTCGCTGGTAAGGTGGTGACTAGCCACGGCCGAAGCCTCCCACGTAGCCAGCGTGTGTTTTGCGTATCCGAGCATTTACCAGCAAGGCCAATTCAGCTATTAAGTATGCTATGTCGCTGTTTTGCACTCAAATATCCTCTGACATTATGATGTCATAAACTTTTAGGGTTCCTTACCTCAAAAGGAAAAACGAATCCCTTATAGGATCACTTTGTTGTCTGTCTGTCAGTCTGTCAAGAAACCTATAGGGTACTTCACGTTGACTTAGAATCATGAAATTTGGTAAGTACCTAGCTAGGTCTTTAAGCACACGTAAGGGCGTAAGGGGAATCATCCAAAAACCGTGAATTTGTGGTTACATCACAAAAAAATTAGAATGTATTCATGAACAAATAATTAGTATTTCCAACTTTCAAAATAAGATTTCTATACCAAGTGAGGTTTCATATATAAAAGGGCTTTACCTGTACATTCTAAAACTGATTTTTATTTATTGTTATGCATTATATAGTTTTTAATTTATCGTGCAAAATGTCGAAAAAATACGACTGTAGTACGGAACTCTCGGTTGCGCGAGTCTGACTCGCAGTTGGCCGGTTTTTTTGTACAAAGGCGCCGAATCACGGTGATCGGACAATTGGAAGTACTTAAATTGTTTTTTGGGTGTTTTTTTTATTTTTTTTTTTATTCAGATACAAGTTAGCCCTTGACTGCAATCTCACCTGGTGGTAAGTGACGATGCAGTCGAAGATGGAAACGGGCTAACCTGGAAGGGGTATGACAGTTTTTAATAAACCCATGCCCCTTTGGTTTCTACACGGCATCGTATAGGAACGCTAAATCGCTTGGCGGCACGGCTTTGCCGGTAGGGTGGTAACTAGCCACGGCCGAAGCCTCCCACCAGACAAATGACAGTGTTTTTGTCAATTGACATACTGTCAGGCATGCAAGTTTTCTACGATGTTTTCCTTCACCGTTAAAGCAAGTGATATCTAAAAGTATCTAAAACACAAATTTAGACACCTATTTTACCCCTCAGGCGTTAAATTTTCAAAAAATCCTTTTTTAGCGGATGCCTAACAACGTCATAATAGCTATCTGCATGCCAAATTTCAGTAGTTTGAGCTGGCCGTTGATAAATCAGTCAGTCAGTCATACATTTAGATTTACCTTTTTGAATTGGTACTAACACACGTCTCTCGTGTGTTAATACCAATTAAGCGCAGTGTGGGACGACCTCCAGCCCGCTGGACCGATGACCTGAAGAAGATGGTGGGGAGTAGATGGATGAGGAAGGCGGAGGACCGTGTTTGGTGGCGCGCTCTTGGAAAGGCCTATGTCCAGCAGTGGACGTAAACAGGCTGATGGATGGATTGGATTGGACACGTCTCTCACTAACCACTGATTCTCATGGACTGGGATCCGTCTTCATTCTTATAAACTACTTATCAATAAAGAATAATCTTATCATCATTAAGTTTAGGTATATGCTAATAATAATTATGTACCTTATTATTAAAATGGTACAAAGTCTAAATTCGTTTGAAAGGATTCTGTGTTTATGACATTTCTATATGAGCTTTAAATTGTCCGAAAAGATGACCTCTATTAGTTTCCATATAAACGCATAGGTGCTTGCTTATTTAAAACGTAGAACGTTTAGAGGATTTATGTCCGCTTGGATTTGGGTTTTTGAAAATCCCGTGGGAACTCTTAATTTTCCGGGATAAAATGTAGCCTATGTCAATCCTTAGGTCGTTACCTTTACCTTTACCTATAATAAAAATATTTGCAAAGATCCCAAGGCAGGCACGAGTTTATTTTTATTTTTAGGGTCCCGTACCTCAAAAGGAAAAACGGAACCCTTATACGATCACTTTGTTGTCTGTCTGTCTGTCTGTCAAGAAACCTACAGGGTACTTCCCGTTGACCTAGAATCATAAAATTTGACAGGTAGGTAGGATCTTATAGCTGACATTTGGGGAAAAATCTGAAAACCTCGAATTTAGGGTTAAGTCACACAAAAAAAATTAAATTGTGGTCATAATAGTTAGTATTTTCAACTTTCGAAGTGACTGACTATATCAAGTGGGGTATCATATGAAAGGTCTTCACCTGTACATTCTAAAACAGATTTTTATTTATTTTTATGCATCATAGTTTTTGAATTATCGTGCAAAATGTCGAAAAAATACGACTGTAGTACGGAACCCTCATTGCGCGAGCCTGACTCGCACTAGGCCGGTTTTTTACTTTAGTACAAAAAATATATATTTCTTCTTCATTTTTGAGGTACCAAGAAAACAAGCATATAACAATTAAATATTAACATTATATTCATTTTATTTATTATGTTATGTTTTGGCTCAGGGACTAGCTGTTTCTTCTTACAACTCGGTCCTACTATTCTTATGCCATGTCCTAAACTCCTCGATAGCCTTGATGACATCGTTGGCAAAGAGTTCAGGTAACTCGAACGCTAGGAAGTGGCCCCCATCGCCCAATGCTGTGTTGCGGATTAGATTTGGGAATTTCTTCGTGAGAGCCCATGTCGGCGCGTAGAACAGCTCGTTCTTAGCCTGGATTGCTATTGATGGGACTGGTGAAGGGATCCTGCAAGAATTTTATTACAATGAGCCAAAAGCTTAATCTATATCTTCTATACTATTATATAAAGAGGTAATGTCGTTAAGTTTGTTTGTAGGGGGTAATCTTTGGAACTACTGAACCGATTTTAAAAATTCTTTCACCAGTAGAAAGCTACATTATTCCTGCAGGGTTAGCATGGGCGGGGATATAATTTTCTCCCCGGGGAAAGGATAAAATCTTTATCCCCTCCGACAGCTTTATCCACTCTCCGAGCATGGGCTCACGGGTGGATAATATAATTATCCACAGTGAATAAAACGGGGGACTTTTCGGTTTTTGGATCTTTTCCTTTACCTTTATTGGGTTAATGGTAATTGGTATTTGGGACCTATATTGGGTTTATGTTGGGGTTCCCAACCATATTCCAAACATAACCCAAACACAACCCAAACATAACACAAACACAACCCAAACATAACCCAAACACAACCCAAACATAACCTAAACCCAACAGGTACCGCGAGACATGTTTTGATTTTTTAAGTTCTATGAGAATAAACTTAAACCCACGTCTAATGTCGAGGATAAAATTGTCCCCGAATTAGGGATAAACTTCTCCTCTCCCCTGTTGCCGTGCTTTGAGAGGTGGACAAGTAAATTTTATCCCTCGTCAGTGGATATAATTGGGGGATAAATTTTTTGTCTCCTGCCCATGCTAGGGGGGCTGGTCGAATCTGTATGATGCAACATGCAGCATGCGAAATGCGCCGCCCGCCCGCCCACTAGGCTCACTCGCCAGTCACTTGCGACTTTGCAATTGTGCATTGTGAGGTCTACATCTCCTGAGGATGCTCTGGTGTCGGCAATGACTTAATGAAAAAAATGAAAAATGAAAAATGAAAATCTTTTTTATTCGTATAAACTTTTACAAGTGCTTACGAATAGTCGGATGCATCTACCACTGGTTCGGAATGCCTTTCCTGCCGAGAAGAACCAGCAAGAAACTCGGTGGTTGCTTATATGTGTATACATATAAGTCATTGGGTGTCGGCGCGAAACGTGCGTCGAGTGTGTTTGGGATTTGTGTGGTGCTGCGTGGGTTTTGCTTGCCTAGTGGCTGCTTTTCTGCATGGTTAGCAGTGGGAGGGCGGGCGGTGCATTTCGCATGCTGCATGTTGCATCATACAGATTCGAACTGTTTCAGCGGATTATAGCGAATTAAGCTTTTGATATACCATAATATGATATACCACTTGGTATAGTAATCTTACTTTTGTGGCGGTTGCCACAATAGAAACTAGATGGCGCTGTTCAATCTATGACGTAGTCCCGAACAAATGTACCGCCGATAGTAATCGCACTAACGGAGTTTTCTGCAATCTGGACTATATATAGAAGTTTCAAGATACAACCGTCGGCCCAGCTGGCGCTACCGAGCACAACCAACCGCTCGGTGGGAGATCTCCCCTTTGGTACGGTCGAGCCTGCACACCGCTCCCGTACACTTTCAAAATTGAAAGTAGATACTATAATTATTGACACATTTTTTTTTATGATTTATTCCTTTACTTGTGCTATAAGCCCAACCTACCTACCAAATTTCGTGATTCTAGGCCAACAGGGAAGTACCCTCTAGACTTTCTTGACAGACACGACGGACAGACGGACAGACGGACAGACAGACAGAGAGACAGATAGGCAGACAGACAACAAAGTGATCCTATAAGGGTTCCTTTTGTTTCTTTTGAGGTACGGCACCCTAAAACACATAATGTACTAACTCATCAAGTTGCAGTCTGGTAAATCTAGAGTTGAAGGTTTCCGCGTAAAGCCTCATGGATGACGTCATGGAGTTGGTCGCGAAGTAGACCATGACGTTGTCGAGGAGCTGCTCCTTCGTGAAGCGGTATGTGAGACCTCCATCCTGGCGGTGCCGATGCTGCAGCCTGGTCCACGTGGCGAACTTCTCCAGCATGTACGCTGCGAGACCTGCTGGCGAGTCTGACAGAGCCACACCTAAAGTGATAGGAATATCGATCATCATCATGATTAACCCCTCGCCGGCTTACTATAGTAGGTACGGTCTTGGACTGTAGTAATAAAACTACGTGATTTATAATAATATTAAGTATAGAAATAAGTATAGAAGAAGTATGGATGTTTTTGGTACAAATAAAAAATAAAATAAATAAATCTATATATATAAAAGAGAAATACCACTCACTGACTGACTGACTAATCACGAAATCTCAGGAATTATAAAGCCTACAAATTTGAAATTTGGAAGGTAGTTTCTTTCTAGGACGTCGTGTCAGCTAAGAAACGGTTTTGAAAGGGGGGTTGAAGGTTGTATGAAAGTCCTATGTTTTTGAAGTTAGCTAGAGACATGAACATCGACTTTTAGGTTAGGTTTTAAATAATAAAAATCTGTATAAATCAATTGGGGAAATTCCCCCTTGAGGGTGGTAAAATAGGGGGGAATTTTTTTACAGAAAAGTTTTAACTATTGTTATTTTTACTTGAAATTTGAAACGTAAGTTCTTTCTAAGGGGTAGGTATCAGATAAGAAAGGATCTAACTAAATTTCCCCCCCAAAGGGGGTTAAAGGGGGGGTCGAAGGTTGTATGAAAGTAATATGTTTTTGAAGTTTAGCATTTAGGTATTCTGGGTTCCGTGCCTTTTAAGGTGAGACTGAGTGAGTAGGTAAGTGAGGCCTTTTGCAGCGGGAAAATTTTAGATCTCATGAGAAACCAGAAATTTTACGCGGACGAAGTCGCGGGCAACTGCTAGTAAATAAATAAAGTATAATTTCCTCACCAATAGTATCGGGTTTAGTAGATTGTAAGTGAAAATAGCCCATCTCTTCCATCAGGGTGCTGTATATCTTTGACAGCGGGTACATCCTGTCCTGCAGGTCTGCGCTGATCACTAGAGGGGGGAACAAGGAACCCAGGACTGAGGCGATTGTGTACCACGGTGCCATTGGGAAGGGCATGTTCGTGTGGTAGCCCAATATTTCCTGCAAACATTCATAATCATGATCAACCCATAGCCGGCTCACTACACTTTTTTAGGTTTCCGTACCTCCAAGGGAAAAACGGAACCTTTATAGGATCACTTTGTTGTCTGTCCGTCTGTCTGTCTGTCAAGAAACCTACAGGGGTACTTCCCGTTGACCTAGAACCATGAAATTTGGCAGGAAGGTAGGTTTTATAGCAGACATTCGGGGAAAAATCTGAAAACCGTGAATTTGTGGTTACATCACACAAAAAAAATTAAATTGTGGTCATGAACTAAAACTAGTATTTTCAATTTTCTAAGTAAGATAACTAAGTTGGGTATCATATGAAAGGGCTTTACCTGTGCATTCTAAAACAGATTTTTATTTATTTTTATGCATCATAGTTTTGAATTATCGTGCAAAAAGTCGAAAAAATACGACTGTAGTACGGAACTCTCGGTGCGCGAGCATGGATCGCACTTGGCCGGTTTTGTTAATTGTATCCCATTTTTTATTCGAAACCAAGTCTTTTGACCTCTGCAATACGTCAAATATCTTGTTACCTCAGGGAAGAATGTCGCCATGAGTTTGCCAATCAGGGATCCCCAGTCGCCCCCTTGGACGTAATACTTCTTGAAGCCGAGTCGGTGCATCAGGTTTCTGAACACAACTGCCATTTTATCTGCCCCAAGTCCCGGACGGACGGCTGCCTGTGAAAATATTTCAAACTAACTTATGCACACTTAGCTGAAGTGGCAGTGGGCAGGCCACGTCTGCCGCAGAACCGATGGCCAATGAGACAGACGTGTTCTGGAGTGGAGACCGCGTATCGGCAAGCGCAGTGTGGGACGGCCTCCAACCCACTGGACTGACGACCTTAAGAAGCTAGCGGGAAGTGGGTGGATGAGGAAGGCCGAGGATCGCGTGTGCTCTTGGGAAGGCCTTTGTCCAGCGGTGGGCGCAAACTGGCTGATTGATTGATATGCTCAAAACTTCGTCCGCGTGGACTACATAAATTTCAAACCCCTGTTTTAACCCATTAGGGGTTGAATTTTCAAAAGTATTTTCTTAACGGATACATCTATTGTAGGTACCTACAGTACATAGGCATATTAAATGCCGGTTAGTATAAATGATTCGCGCAGCTAATAAGCCAATTGGCACCAGCATCACTTTTTTAACTTTTTAGTGGTTGTGGTAAGGTTTTGAAGTCGGTTTTTTTTTTTAAAACCATACTTACGCTCGAGAATCCATAACCAGGTAGACTGGGTACAATAAGTTCGATAGCAAATTTGCGGTCCTTGCTCACAGCTGTCAGCAGGGGGATGGCTTCGTAGAACTCCCGCACGGACCCTGGCCAGCCGTGGAGGAGGAGCAGTGGCACCACTTCTACACCTGGAGGAACCTGGAAAAATCGGTCCAGTGTGAGTTGAATTCGCACAAACAAGGTTCCGTACCATCGAACAAGAAGTAACACTTTTGTTTGTTTGTTGATAAGTTTCAAGGCGAGAATTTTAATTTTTTTTTTTAGTTTTTTTTTAAATATCTTTTATTAACAGGCTTGTTGTTATAGCGGCAATAGAAATACACATTCTGTGAAAACTTCAGGTCTCTATCTATTATGGTTCACGAGAGCCCGTTGACTGACAGACGGATGGACGGACGGACGGACAGCGGGGTCTTAGTAATCGGGTCCCAGGTACGGAATCCCTTCGGTATAAATAAAAGAAAGAAATAACAAAGCAAAGAGTTAATGAATGCAGGCATCGCTTCGAACAGAAGGAGATTTCTAATAGAAGGAGTATGTACTTACATTTGGCTTCACTCTTATAAAGTGTATATCTAATCCCTGTATGTTTGTCTTGAATTGTGGATATTGGTTGAAGAAGTTCTCTCGCTCCCTGCAAAAACATCCCAAAAATCTGTATCTCTATACATAAAAATGAATCGCTGAATGTGTTGCTAAGCGCAAATCTCGGCTAAAAGAATCTTCTGTTAAGCGGTACGAAGTTCGCCGGGTCATTTAGTCTAAATATATAAAAGGAAAAGGTGACTGACTGACTGATCTATCAACGCACAGCTCAAACTACTGGAAGGATCGGGCTGGGCATGCAGATAGCTATTATGACGTAGGCATCCGCTATAAAAGGATTTTTGAAAATTCAACCCCTAAGGGGGTGAAATAGGGGTTCGAAATTTGTGTAGTCTACGCGGACGAAGTCGCGAGCATAAGCTAGTAGGTAGGTACTATATAAAATAGGAAAGGAAAGATTTTGCGAAAATCCACTCCTAAGGAGTGAAATAAGGTTAAAAGCTTATATGAAAGTCCTATGTTTTTGAAGTTAGAGATACGTAACCCGCCCTCGCCCGCACCGGGTTAGCGCGGGGGCTATGCGGGTGTGCGGGGCATTACCTCCCTGATTGCCATCCCGAGTTCTCGTGTACTGTCATCATCATCATCATCATCATCATCATCATCATCATCATCATCATCATCCTCATCATCATCATCATCATCATCATCATCATCATCATCATCATCATCATCGTCGTCGTCGTCGTCGTCGTCATCGTCGTCATCATTATCATCAGCATCATCATCATCATCATCATCGTCGTCATCATCATCATCATCATCATCATCATCATCATCATAATCATCATCATCATCATAATCATCATCATCATCATCATCATCAGCCTGTGGACGTCCACTGTTGGACATATGCCTTCCCTAAAGAGCGCCAAAACACCCGATCCTCAGCCTTCCTCATCCAGCCACTTCCCGCCAGCCTCTTTATATCGTCGGTCCATCGTGTACTATACCTGAAAGGATACTCCTCAGCCCAGTATTTGAGCCAGGTCTCCAGCTGTTTGCTGTTGAAGCCGTACTCGAACGCAACGCCCTCTAGCGGCGGTGCCAGAGGGTGCCGGTCCCTCAACCTCTCTTTGAGGTCTTTAACCATCTGTTGAACAGGAAAATTACTTCTTCTTTGTTTTTATATTCTTCGTTTTTAGGGTTCCGTACCATAAAAAGAAAAAAGGAACCCTTATAGGATCACTTGGTTGTCTGTCTGTCTGTCAAGAAACTTATACATAGGTTACTTCCGGTTGATTATTGCGTGGTGGTGCTGCGTATTGCTTGCCTAGTGGCTGCTTTTCCCTGCATGGTTAGCAGTGGAAGGGCGGGCAATGCATTTCGCATGCTGCATGTTGCACCATACAGATTCGACCTGTTTCAGCGGATTATAGCAAATTAAGCTTTTGGTTCACTGTATATTATGGACTTCTGCAAAGTAACGTCTGCTTCTATACAACTATTTTCGTAAGTCACATGACACTTACCGACTCACTGAATTGAACCTTGAAAGGTTTGATGTCCTCAGTGACGCTGTCCTTCAGCACCTCCGAGCCCCACCACTCGTGCAGGTCTATGTCCGGGAGAGGCGGCGCGGGTTTCAGGTACAGGTACGATAACGGAACTAATATTGACGCCACCAATGCTACCAGGATAGCAAGGAATATTCGGAACATCATCTGAAATAAAAGCAATAGTAACTACTTAAAAGAAAATAAAAATATTTAAAAAAACCGACCTTTCAAAAACACTACAAGGTAAAAAAAATAACATTTGTTTCTACTACGAAAGCATAAAAAAATCAACCAGAAATGAAGCGTGAACCTTACAGCCTCGATAGGTCAACGGTTAAAGGAGAGAACTGAAAACAGAAAGAAGCCGATGTTGTTTATAATTCGGTAAAAAGCTCATCATGATGTTGTTTATAATTCGGTAAAAAGATTCTCATGATGACAATGTTGTTTATAATTCGGTAAAAAGATTCTCATGATGACGATGTTGTTTATAATTCGGTAAAAAGATTCTCATGATGACAATGTTGTTTATAATTCGGTAAAAAGCTTACCATGATGACGAAGTTGTTTATAATTCGGTAAAAAGCTCATCATGATGTTGTTTATAATTCGGTAAAAAGATTCTCATGATGACGATGTTGTTTATAATTCGGTAAAAAGATTCTCATGATGATGATGTTGTTTATAATTCGGTAAAAAGATTCTCATGATGACGATGTTGTTTATAATTCGGTAAAAAGCTTACCATGATGACGATGTTGTTTATAATTCGGTAAAAAGATTCTCATGATGACGATGTTGTTTATAATTCGGTAAAAAATTGTCATGCTGACAATGTTGTTTATAATTCGGTAAAAAGCTTACCATGATGACGAAGTTGTTTATAATTCGGTAAAAAGCTCATAATGATGTTGTTTATAATTCGGTAAAAAGATTCTCATGATGACGATGTTGTTTATAATTCGGTAAAAAGATTCTCATGATGACGATGTTGTTTATAATTCGGTAAAAAGCTTATCATGATGACGGTTTTTTTTATAATTCGGTAAAAAGCTCATCACGATGACGAAGTTGCTTATAGTTTCATGAGTGACAGAGACAATGCTCTACAAAGTCGAAATGTCATTCTAAAGGCCGATATACTTTATTTTCTGCCGCGTACTGTATGTAGGTCGGTGATTTGTGTAAATTTATCTTATCAGGAGTGTGATAACACTTTTAATCATAAATGTATAAATGTAATTTTTTATTTGTCTACGAGTAGTTACATAATACGTATTACAGCAGGGAATCTTCTATATATATAAAAGGAAAAAGTGACTGACTGACTGACTGACTGATCTATCAACGCACTGCTCAAACTACTAGACGGATCGCGCTGAAATTCGGCATGCAGATAGTTATTGTGACGTAGGCATCCGTTAAGAAAGGATTTTTCAAAATTCAACCCCTAAAGGGGTAAAATAGGGGTTTGAAGTTTATATGAAAGTCTGTCAGTTTTGAAGTTAGAATCGCGAAAGTTTGTAATTTACACTTATCTATCTTATCTAAGGGTATAAAATAGGGGTTTAAAATTTGTGTAGTCCACGCGGACGAAGTCGCGGGCATAAGCTAGTTTTTATATAGACCTGTGAAGATGATGTTGTTAGGGGCGAAATTTGAATGCCATAAGTCTACGTTGTCGCATTTGTTTACAAATTGTGAAAAACTAAATAAGATGTATTTTATTTTATTTTATATCAATGGTTAACAAATAAACTATTAATAAACTTAAATCTAAAAAAAAAAACAACATTAAATTAAAACTAAAATAAATTAAATTAAATCTAAAACCTCATCGAGACCACCGCAGCGAGGCATTGTACCCAAGATGCTGGCAGCATTACCCCTTTGGATGGCCAAACTAATTCTTTGACCAAGGTAGCCGCCAGCTCTCGGGTCCCCGGTTGACTCGATAACTCTTTTCGCAATTTCTTCAAAAAGAGCTCGAGCCCCCGGGCCCCACGGCCCTAAGGTCTCCACACCAAAAGGCACGAATACGAAGCTCCCATCGAGGTTTTCATATTTGCGCCTCTTGGCCTGTTCGGCGCTGATGGCCGCTGCACCCGCTATAGAGGAGGTCGCCTGAATGTGGGATGCAGCTAAAGTGTCTACACAAGTTGCATCCAAAACTAAATTAAATTTGAATTTAGCGGGCAGACTCGTGTCTTGGGCCTAACAACCTACTTTACATGAAAGATATTCATTTATATTATAATAGCTGATGCCCGCGACATCGCTCGCGTGGATTTAGGTTTTTAAAAATCCCGTGGGAAATCTTTGATTTTCCGGGAAAAAATCTCTGAGACCATTATGGAGATCTCTCAAACATGTATAATACGTTTTCTTACTGCACGCATTACATCCGATCCGAATCCGCGAAAATACGTTCCGACGTGGTCTCCGACATCCGTGAGAATATTTCGGATGGGCTTCGGATTCAAATCGGACATTATTATGACGTAAATATGTTTTTTTTAAATTCAGATACAAGTCAGCCCTTGACTGCAAGCTCACCTGGTGGTAAGTGATGATGCAGTCTAAGATGAAAGCGGGCTAACCTGGAAGGGGTGTGGCAACTTTTATTAAACCCACACCCCTTTGGTTTCTACACGGCAAATTATATCAAAGAGGTCCACTGAATTAGCTTGGATTTGGATCAGAGATCGCATTTGCTCCTGAAAACCGAAAGGTCGCCGGTTCTAATCCCACCCGTTGCACTATTGTCGTACCTACTCCTAGCACAAGCTTTACGCTTAATTGGAGGGGAAAGGGGAATATTAGTCGGCAATTAACTTGGCTAATATTCTTTAAAAAATAGGTATATCCAAGTTTGGTCCGAGTTTATTACATCGGATGAGTGCGAAACTGCTCTAAAAAAGAGCACAGTGCCCGAGATCGAATCCTAGACTCCTTGTACCTATAAGAAACCGAAATCTTAACCTACAATATGCCATTATACTGTATTGAGATAATAAATGTTATCAGTAGAGTAGGTCAGGAAGCGGGCTGCAATCGGGAAGGTCATTATTTCACAAACATGTCCCGTTGCAGTATTGATTATACTATAGGTAGGTACCTACATTGTATCAATACTTAAAAATCGGTCAAGTGCGTATCAGACTCGCACACGAAGGGTTCCGTACCATCGTATAAAAAATAATGGTAAGATTTTAATAAGATTTATAGAACGCACTCTGACTTTGCTTAGACTAAGATTGAGTTAAAACGAGACAGATTTATGAGAGAGATATAGCTCTGTCTCGTTTTAACTCAAGTCTTAGCAAAGTCAGAGTAGGCTCTATAGATCTCACCCTTAGTAACATAGTCCCGTTATCTACCTTCAATCAATCAAGCAAGGGCGGGCAGCGAGCTACAAGCTCATCAGATCTTCCGCTCCTGTCTCGCTTGCACATAATTATCATGCAATAGGTGCAAAAAAGACGGATACAACATCTAAGCTTACCTTACTATTTCACGTACACGTCTTCCACAAATCACTGGTAAACATAGACTGGTTACGTTTCTATTTTTATACAACTACCTTATCAAAATTATCTTATCGTCAATATAACACGAATGTAGACTTTATCACAATGTAGTAAAGTATTGTTCGCTTTAAAATATTTTGTGCTTGGATACGACTTTTTATTACGGACATAATAAATTGACCGTATGTAGATGACCACGTCGATAATTTGGTAGAGAATTCGTTTCAAAACATTATTTACCTAGGTACTTATGTATCTCCTTAATGAACCGGCGACTTGACCATGGGTCAACTTGAATTTATTACTTGCAATAAATTATCTCTGACTAGATGATGCCCACGACTTCGTCCGCGTGGATTTAGGTTTTCAAAAATCCCGTGGGAACTCATTAATTTTTAACCGACTTCAAAAAAAAGAGGAGGTTCTCAATTCGTCGGAATCTTTTTTTTTTTTTTTTTATGTATGTTTCCGGATTACTCGAAGACGCCTGGACCGATTTTGAAATATTTTTTTTGTTTGAAAGGGTATACTTCAAAGTTGGTCCCATTTAAATTTGGTGAAGATCTTATGAACATCTTCGAAGATAGATAATGGAACTCCTCAACGGATAAGAGTAAATTGCTCGCGATCAGTGTAATAGCTTAGTAAACAGTAGATTTTTAACCAGTCATAGCATAATTCCATGGGGCCACTAAAAATTGTGAAAAAAAAATAAAAACCGACTTCGATAAACAAACACTAAAAATTGAAAAATAATTTAATTTCTTACCGAATATATTATGTATACAAGAGTTAATATATTAGTTCCATAATAATATTTTTTGGGGTCGGTGCCAATGAGGTGCCATTGTGGAGTCTCATAAAAATATGAAGTCTAGACGATTCGCGCAGCTAAAGCTAATTTCCGGGATCAAGAGTAGCCTATGTCCTTCCCCGGGATGCAAGCTATCTCTATACCAAATTTCATCAAAATCGGTTAAACGGATGGGCCGTGAAAAGCTAGCAGACTGACAGACAGACAGACACACTTTCGCATTTATAATATTGGTATGGATTGTACCTACCTACAAATTGACAAGGCAGGTATAAGTTCCGCAAATTGCTATTGCTGTGGAACCATGTCTCATTAAGCATAAAATAGTTTTTGCAAAAATGACGAAAAAATACGACTGGCGTACGGAACCCTCGGTGCGCGAGTCTGACTCGCACTTGGCCGGTTTTTTTTATTTTGATGTAAGCTGAACCTTCATCATCATCCGATAGACGTCCACTGCTGGACATAGCTGATAGCTCTCTAGTAGGGACTTCCACATGCCACGATCTTGCGCCGCCTGAATCCAGCGGCTTCCTGCGACTCGTTTGATGTCGTCCGTCCATCTAGTGGGCGGGTCTTCCAACGCTGCGCCTTTCGGTGCGAGGTCGCCCTTCCAGCACCTTGGGACCCCAACCTCTATCGGTTGTACGATTTACGAACTATGTGCCCTGCCCATTGCCACTTCAGCTTCGCAACCCGTTGAGCTATGTCTGTTACTCTAGTTCTCCTACGGATCTCCTCATTTCCTCATTGATCACATAGAGAAACTCCGCACATAGCTCTCTCCATCGCCCGCTGAGTGACTCTGAGCTCTCTTATGAGGCCCATAGTTAGCGACCATGTCTCGGATCCATATGTCATCACTGGCAACACACACTGTTCGAAGGAACCTTAAGAAAGAGCAATTGTTTATCTAAGTAGATATACCCAGAGGCGGATTATGCCTAAGGCAAACTAGGCACGTGCCTATAGGGGCGCGAGGTTACGAAGGGGCGCACTGATCATGTTGAGTTCCAATACCTGGCCTACCTACATAATTATCCCTACTAAGTAATATTACCTTGGAGTGGCCGTAACTGCCTCTTCTTTAATATAGCAGTGTCTTGACGTGATGTTCTTCACTCGTCCACATAAATAAATATAATCACCAACTACCAGCTGTGCAATGAGACGATTCATCGTTCTTTCGAAGTTACTAAGTAAAATTTTTAATATGCCTGTTAGAGGGGTGCCTATGAGGTGCTTGCCTAGGGCGCTCCTGACATTTAATCCGCCTCTGCATGGGTATATAACTACTAAAAGCCACCCATCCTAATCATCATTACAATCTCCCAAATATCAACGTGCAATTCAATTAACATAATCAAACACTTCTTTTTATCAGAGTTGGGCAAATCCGGAGCGTGGCAGTCGCGTGCGCTGCGCTAATATTGTCATCGTTCTGTGCTTTATCCGCGAGGAGAAGGATTAGGGCCCTATATTCAAGAACACAAACACTGCCGGGGTGTTTTTAGGGTTTTAGGGACCCTTATAGGATCACTTTGCTGTCTGTCTGTCTATCAAGAAACCTATAGGGTAGGTACTTCCCGTTTACCTAGAATCATGAAATTTGGCAGGTAGGTTTTTTGTGCAATAAGGGTCTTATAGCAGACATAAGGGGAAAAATCTGAAATTACATCACACAAACTTGAGTCAATTTGTATAAATGCGGGTTTTGATAGGGTGACGTCACGACGTGGTAGCGGCCAGCAGGGCCTGCGCAGCATAATCAATCCGAAGCAACAGGCAGTCTTCTCGTTCACACTCGAGACTCGGCGACTGTTAAATGCTTTTAGATCGCCATTTTGATTGAGTGGTTGTAATAGTAATTATATTGTGCCATAATCAAGTTAATATTGCAGTTAGGTTATTATTGTAAAGAGTAAACCTCTCGATAAGCCTCTACGCGTGTGATCAATAAGTATCTGCGCGCAAGTTTAACAAGAGAGGACATTCAAATAACTAGTCCAAAAATAGCTTATAATGCTGCTTTTCTGTCTGACTTTAAATCCACTTCTGGTATCCTTATACTAGGTATATCAATTTGTTAATCAATAACTACTGATAACTACTGGTAATGTTTTGTATGGTTATCTTCAGCAGTTTAATTTTTCCCCCGGGATTTTTAAAAAACTAAATCCGCGCGTACATCGGGGGCATCAGCTAGTAAAAAATAAAAATAAAAACTCGGTATACTCACAATATCTAAGTAGGTACCTATATCATTTTTTTTTTTTTTTAAAGAATATTAGCCATGTTAAATGACAAATATTCCCCTTTCCTCTCCAACTAAGCGTAAAGCTTGTGCTAGGAGTAGGTACGACAATAGTGCAACGGGCGGGGTTTTGAACCGCCGACCTCTCGGTTTTCAGTCCACTCCTTTACCCGTTGAGCTATTGAGGCTCTGATCTGATCTATTTGTTAATCAATACCTAACTACTGGTATCATGTACCTATAATATTTTGTAAGGTTATCTCAGGCCCGCAGGCGCGAAGTCATTTGTCGATACTAAATTGCGTTGACTGCCGCTGGGGTGACCACATCCACAACTTTGTAAAAGGGTCTTGGACTGTAGTAATAAAATGACGTGCTTTTTGTATAGCGGTAGTTTATGCGGCTAGAATTCATTATGATAGAGAATAATTAAAAATTCATGATTTTGAATTCTTTTTAACATGAACGTATGCTCTTAAAAAATGCATAGTAGGTATACAGAAGAAGACTATGTAAATTATAAAAAAACCGGCCAAGTGCGAGTCAGGCTCGCGCAACGTAGGTTCCGTACTACAGTCGTATTTTTCGACATTTTACACGATCATTCAAAAACTATGATGTATAAAAATAAATAAAAATCTGTTTTAGAATGCACAGGTAAAGACCTTTCATATGATACCCCACTTGATGTAGTTATCTTACTTCAAATACTGAAAATACTAATTTTTAGTTCATGACCACAGTTTTTTTGTGTGATGTAACCACAAATTCACGATTTTCAAATTTTTCCCCTAACTCGAAACGGTTAACGTCTACTGAGATTTTCGTCTCTGTCATTTGTATGGGGTTACGTAACAGAGAGAGCGCTATACTAACTTCTTTCAAGTGGATAAATTATAGTAATATCGCTGAAAACGTCCTAAAATAAACACAGGACATGCTAACTCTACTCTCACCCTCAAGCTTATTCATGAGTGGTCAACCCCGAGGGATTCCCACCCTTATTGCTCCAAATCCCATAATGTATGGGTGGATGAGCGATTTGAAACTCGTTAAGTGATATTTCTCACGTTTATTGCGGACTTAGAGGGTTGTATTATTGCTATTTTATTAATTATTTATTACCTATCTATATATATAAAATTCAAAGTCCTAACTGACTGATATATATATATCAACGCACAGCCTAAACCGCTGGTCCTAAAGACATGAAATTTGGAGGATCTATTCTTTGTAAAGAGTAGGTATCCACTAAGAAAGGATTTTTCTAAGTGGGTTAAATGGGGGATGGAAGTTTGTATGAAAGTCTGTCATTTTTCAAGTTATTTGCATGAAAATTGGTATTTGGGTTTTCGGTCACAAATAAAGAAATGTACGTGTTTCAGGAAAATTCACCCATAAGGGTGGTAAAATAGGGGATGAAAGTTTATATGGGACAGTTTTATTTATTGATATTTTTAATTTGAAATTTGGAAAGTAGGTTTTTTCTTGAGGTAAGTGTCAGCTAAGAAACGGCTATGAGAAAATCCCCCCCAAAGGGATGAAAGGGGGGTTGGAAGGTTATATGTGTTATTCGGTGCTTGTGCAGGGTGCGCGAATAACACATCGCGTCCTGATGTTATAATGTTTGTTTCTGAAAAAAATGCCATTTGTTTCCTGTAGGCCACTAGTAAGCTAGTACACCTATAAATATTTAACCATCGTTTATACGAATAAAAAAAAAGATTTTCATTCATTTTCATTCATTCATTCATTCATCGAAATATTTACCTATACTTCAATGCCTGAAGTCCTATCTTAGCGGATGCCTACGTCATAATAGCTATCTTCATGCCAAATTTCAGCGTGATCTGATCCGTCCAGTAGTTTGAGCTATGCGTTGATAGATCAGTCAGTCAGTCAGTCACCTTTTAGATGAAGATTCACAACCACCATAACTTTGTGCTGACCAATGTTTCCTCTGCAATGGCCTGAGATCGGTTTAAGCGATCGCCAATTATTTTACTTTGTTCAGTTTGTATTTTATTGATTTTATGTTTTCTTTGTGCACATAAAGAATATTTCATTCATTCAAACATAATAAACTCCCTGAGCTCCCACAGCTGCATGATATCTCGACTACAAGAAGGTAGCGTCTTATGGGTACTATCCATATGACGCTTTGTCGGTCTCAACGACCGAGACAGTGCTCTACAAATCTGCTGTCTCCTTCTAAAGATCGATGTTCATCACTTTTGGCCGCTTACTGTAAACATTGTGGATACCTATGGAAGGCAAACTCCCGAGATGTCTGACGTTTCCGTCCCACCCTCTGTTTAGTTACCCTTATCTGCGAAACGCACGCGTGCCTTTACAACCCTATTTAGGTTTCACAAAGGAATAGAATAGAATAATTTTTTTCAAATTTAAACTTTTTTGGAAATATCACATTGTTGCAATAAAAACTCAAATTTTGCTGAGTAGTTGTTCAGACTTTTGGTCGATTAATTAATAATTATCTGATAACACATCATCATCATGATCAACCTATCACTGGTCCAATACTGAGCACGGGTCTCCTCTCAGAGTGAGAAGGGCTTAGGCCATAGTGTGTCAGGCTGGCCCAATGCGGATTGGCAGACTTCAAACACCTTTGAGATCATGAAGAACTCTCAAGCATGCAGGTTTCCTCACGATGTTTTCCTTCACCGTTAAAGCAAATGATGTATTTTAATTGTTTTCAAAACGAACGTAGCCCCGCCGGCCGAATCAAGCCCTGGCCTCCCGAAAAGAAGACGGACCACTCAACCACCAGGCTATCAAACTCAAACTCAAATTATTTATTCAGAATTGGTAAAATTTTACGCTTCCTGATTGTCAATTTTTTTTATTCGTAAGATGATTATGATTAGTGGTGATAATTAATACGTACTTAAAACTAAAGCTATGAGGGTTCCAAACGCGTCCAGGTCTGAGAAGAGCCCACAACAAACTCAGCCGCTTATCTGTGGGCCAGTGGTTATTCTAAGCTCGGCAAAAAGTTTCGATAAGCGTTTCGTCTCGGTAGCTTAAAATAAAAGAGACTTTTTGTTTTAATTAATTCTGGAAGAGCGCCGCAAAATTGAGGTTTAAAAGAATTATTTTTATAAGAACATTCTTTTGAGAAAAGCGTATCATAATAATATTATGATTGGAGTATTTTTACCACACTTTTACTCTCTTTTACTTATTCTATTCTACCTATTTTGATAACTGACTGAATGGGTGAATGGAATATCAACATAATAGTATTATATCAATGTCTAGGCTAAAACTGCGTCTAGAATAAGATTTTGCACGTATAGTACGCGACAGGTCGAGATGGCAATCGGGGTATGAGGCGGGGGACGTCCTGCACACCTTAGTAATAGGGTCCGTTTTACCATTTAGGTACGGAACCCTAAAACACCCGACGAAGGTTTGGGCGGGTCGGCTATAGCCATCAAATAAAAAATCGCGTAACAAAATAAAAGATCTTTTATATAAAAGGTAGATATAGGCACTCTGTCATTACAGCTCAGTTTTGGTCTTATGGAACTCCTTGAAAGCCTTAACAGCCTTGAAGACGTCTTTGGTGAAGACTTCAGGCAGCTCGAAGGCCGCGAAGTGTCCTCCGTGGTCCAGCACGGTGGCTCCGAGCAGGTTGGAGAACTTGGTGCTGAGGATGTTGGGAGGCTGGTAGGTAAGCTCGTTCTTAGCTTGGAGCGCCCACGTCGGTACTGTAGTTGTATATCTGGGTAATAAAAAGATTTTCAGAACATTTTTATCGTGGTAGTATGCTAAACTAGAGCATGCCCGTGATTTCGATTAAAAATCCTGTGGAAACTCTTTGATTTTCCGGGATAAAGAGTAGCCTATGTGATAATCCAGGATATACTCTATCTTCATTCCAAATTTCAGCCAAATCCGTTCAGTAGTTTTTGCGTGAAAGAGTAACAAACATACACACACACACACGTACAATCTTTCGCCTTTAATTTTAGTTTTTGTGTGAAAGGGGTATGGCAGTTTTATCAAACCCACGTTCCTTTGGTTTCACCACACGGTATCGTAACAGAATCCTAAATCGCTTGACGGCACGGCTTTGGTAACTAGCCACTGCCGAAGCCACCCACCAGACCCAGACCAGAGAAAATTTAAAAATTATAAAATTCTAAATTTCCCCTGTCGGAAATAGAACCAGGGCACCTCCCACTAATAGGACCATAGTGTTCAACACTGCGCCAGGGAGGTCGTCAAAAATGATGATGATAATGATTGATCAAGTATACATTATATTGAATTGTTGTTTTTTTTTAAAGAATATTAGCCTTGTTTTATTATGATCAATATTCTCCTTTCCCCTCCAACTAAGCGTAAAGCTTGTGCTAGGAGTAGGTACGACAATGTTGCAAGGATGGGATTTGAACCGCCGACCTTTCGGAATTCAGTCTGCTCCTAAACCGTTGAGCTATTGAGGATTACTCACCCGTCTATGCCTAACGCTCTGTTCTTATTGCTCATGTTCTCAGCATACAGCCTCATGGAGGTGGTGATGGTGTTGGTGCTCCAGTACACCATGAGGTTATCTATCAGCTGCTCTTTGGAGAACGCGTAGGAGAGACCGCCGTCCTTGAGCGAACGGTGCTCAAACCGCGTCCAGCTCGAGAACTTCTCCAGGATGTAGGCGAGAAGACCCGATGGCGAATCTGAAAGGGCGACTCCTGTAAAAGAAATAAAAAAGGTTTGTTATAGAGATGTCAGAGGGAACTAGAGTAAAATGTGAACTTCCTCCTCCTAGTGGTTAAGACGGCCGTCTCCTAATCAGAGGTAGGGGGTTCGATCCGGGCACGCACCTCTGACATTTCAGAGCCATGTGCGTTTAAAGCAATTAAATATGACTTGCTTTAACGGTGAAGGAAAACATAGTGAGAAAACTTGCATGCCTAACCCCTGCTCCACACGTTGGCCCCAACGTTGGCCCTAACGCTGTTCGCCCAACGACGTGTGGATCGGGAAATTAGCATTTGTCCCAACACTCGTGCCAACGTTGGGAGTTGGCCATTCGATGTCGGTTTTTTCAAAGGAATCTGCGCCAACATTCGCGATCCGTCCACACGTTGGCACCAACGTCAGTCTTGTTACAATACATATCAAGTGGTCATTCTGAGAGGAGACCCGTGCTCTGTAGTGAGCCGGTCATGGGTTGACCATGATGATGACTTAGATTTATTTATTTAGATTTATTTATTTATTTGCTTTCATGTACATTTACATTTATTGATGGTGGGTGCTTAAAGCTAAAAGCTAAATACATGAGACCCTGTCAGGGTCAAATACAATTTTAGGTACAATAAAATGGTAAATATTAAAGATACAATAAGAATAGGATTAAAATTATTAAAATTATCATTACGAGATATTAAATATTATTCATTTGCATGCTTATATATTATTATATTATGAGAATGTTGACTAGAATTTATTATATAGCAAGATTAGTACAAAATAAAAATAAGGAATAATTGCTGTCATGGTCTGATTAAGTCTCTGTCAATAGGATAAAATATTTAAAAATAGTTACTGTAAGAATTTTATTTAGTTATGGTTATGTTGCAATTATTTAATCTTACAAGGTCTTATAGTTAAATGTCAATATCAGATGTCATTTACAGGTGCGTCACGCTATTATAGCTAGTATTTCATAGTTGACTCACCGACAGTATCAGGTTTCGTAGCCTGGAGATGGAGGTAACCGAACTCCTCCAGGATGTAGGCGAAGTGTCTGGACAGGGGGTACATCCTGTCCGTTAGGTGAGGTTCCACCACCAGGGAGGGGAACAACGCTCCAATCATGGTTTTGAATAGTGACCAACCGTTCTAAAAAAAATTGAAAACTGGAGATACCTAGGTACAGTGCGACAAGGTTCTCTTGGCACAAAATCGAAACTATTTTATATTAACACTAGCTTATGCTCGCGACTTCGTCCGCGTGGACTACAAAATTTCAAAACCCTATTTCACCCCCTTAGGAGTTGAATTTTCAAAAATCCTTTCTTAGCGGATGCCTACGTCATAATAGCTATCTGCATGCCAAATTTCAGCCCGATCCGTCCAGTAGTTTGAGCTGTGCGTTGATAGATCAGTCAGTCAGTCAGTCAGTCAGTCAGTCAGTCAGTCAGTCACCTTCTCCTTTTATATATTAACATACTTGTACCTACTTAATATTACTAAATTATTAACAAAGAGAAACTAATTGACATTATAACAAACGTAATAAATTAGTGCGATCAATCAATAAATAAAAATAATTTCGATTCAAAATGAATGCCCTATATAATTACCTGATAAAATCTATTATAAAATAATGTAACACGTAGTTTGCATGTAATTGTATAATAATTATATATTTAGCATGCATGTATTGTTAATGTACCTAACTTTGCAATGCCCTAGCGGGGCTTCATGTAACCATGAAAGCAAATGAATAAATAAATCATAAATCATAAATCAATGACATTGACAGGGGGGCGCTGTTAAAGAACAAAAGCTCAGACTATTCAAACAAGAACAAAGGGGACATGACATTCGATGACAACGTTAGTTCCGATTCTCGCCACTCGCCAAGAAAGCTTTGACGCACTGTATATCAGTTGCAAATGATTTTTTTCCGCTAAAAGATGTAGTACCTCTACCTATTGGAAGCACTTTCGAGTTTTTAGACATCTTTTTAAAAGGATCCTAGATTGTTCCAGATTATTATATTACTAGCTGATGCCCGCGGCTTCACCCGCGTGGATGTAGGTTCTCAAAAATCCCGTGGGAACTTCTGATTTTCCAGGACAAAAAGCAGTCTATCCGTAGTAGCCCGTCCGCGTCCCCAAGATGCAAGAAATCTCAGTAGGTCCCAAACATAAAAACATTTAAGTGCATGATTCTTTAAAAATCCCGTGGCATCACCACGATTTAAGAAATATGCAATTCCTTACAGCATCAGGGCTGAGGAGTTGGGTCCACGATACACCTTACTTAGATGGCCAGTAATGATCACCGAAGACTCTAACGCAGAACGCTACAAGTTCATTATTATTATTATTTATTATTTATTTATTTATTATTTAATTAGAACGGCCATAAAGCCAATTACACTAATTAAACTACGAGTACAAACTAACATAAACATACATACAAAAATTGTTAAAATTATAAATTTTAAAAAGCAAAATTATAAATTTTCACAAATGTGCAAAATCTGACCCATGAGGTCAGCCCATTTGTCAGCAAATATGTCACAGCGAGGGGACTCCTTCAGCAGTGCGTTGAGCGCAGCCAAAGTGCGCGGTATGGGTGACCACTGACTGGAGCGCGCTACCGTGCGACTAAACGGACTTACGAAAAATTTGAAGCGATGGCGGAGATAGCTGTAATTAGAGGGTGCATAAACGCAGCAGAGCTTGTTGTGTAGTTCAGAGCAGTCGATCACACCCCTAAGAATCTTGCAAATTGTACCAATTTGGTCGCATAAAATATAAAATTTGGTTTCATAAAATATAAAAGACTTCTAAGCCCTCAGAAGACCCGTGGCGTGAAGTAGATTAGTGGGCATTAGTTATAGCTTTTTAAAAATTTATAGACTAGCGCTTAGCCACAATCAGACTGCTACAAGTGATGATGCAATCTAAGATGGACCACGCTAGCCCAGAAGATGCCTATAAGCTTCTAGATAATCATAATCATACTTTATTATTGCAAATACAGGTTTTATAGGTGGTACAGTAATCAGGTCACAGTGTATTTACCATAATAATGGTGTGTGATCCTCTCTGGGTACCTGAACCATGAGTCAAGTAATCAAATCCAATCCATCAGCCTGTTTGCGTCCACTGCTGGACGGTCCTCCGCCTTCCTCATCCATCCCCTCCCCACCTTCTTCAGGTCATCGGTCCAGCGGGCTGGGGGTCGTCCCACACTGCGCTTACCGGTACGCGGTCTCCACTCCAGAACACGTCTGCCCTATCGGCCATCGGTTCTGCGACAGACATGACCTGCCCATTGCCACTTCAGCCCGCTAATCTTAAGAGTCAAGTAAAGTAAATCTTTTGCGTACTTGCACGGCCAGCATATTGGAATGGTAGCCCAATACTTCGTTCTGGAACATGGTGGCCATGGAACTGCCGATGATGGCTCCCCAGTCTCCACCCTGGATGTAGTACTGCTTGTGGCCGAGCCTGTTCATCAGGTTCTTGAAGACCACTGCCATTTGGGCAGCTCCGAGTCCTGGACGGACTGCTGCCTGACAAAAATATTCAATTTATTTACAAGAAACTTTAATATATTATATCAAGCGGGGTATCATTTATGAAAGGACTTTACTTGTACATTATAAAACAGATTTTTATTTATTTTTATGCATAATAATTTTTGATTTATCGTGCAAAATGTCGAAAAAATATCAGTACTAGTAGTTTTCGGAGTTATGTGCGTTTTAAATAATTAAATATCACTTGCTTTAACGGTGAAGGAAAACATCGTGAGGGAACCTGCGTGCCTGAGAGTTCTCAATAATGTTCTCAAAGGTGTGTGAAGTCTACCAATTCGCACATGGCCAGCGTTGGTAGACTATAGCCAAAACCCTTTTCACTCTGAGAGAAGACCCGTGCTCTGTAGTGAGCCGGCGATGGGTTGATCATGATGATGATGATGAGTGTACTTACATCTGAAAATCCATATCCAGGCAAGCTCGGGACAATGACCTCGAATACAAAGTCATACCCATCCGCTTTTTTGGTCAACAAGGAAATAGCTTCGTAGAACTCACGTACGGAACCCGGCCAGCCATGCATCAGGAGCAGTGGCACTGTGGCTACTCCAGCAGGTACCTGAGGATGTTCAAGGTTTACCACTTTAGATAGCTCGATAGCTCAACGGTTAAAGGAGCGGACTGAAAACCGAAAGATCGCCGGTTCAAACCCCACCCGTTGCACTATTGTCGTACCTACTCCTAGCACAAGCTTTACGCTTAATTGGAGGGGAAAAGGGAATATTTGTCAGCAACTAACTTGGCTAATATTCTTTTTATGCATAATAGGAAATAGATATCCTTACAGTAGCCTCTCAATATATTTATAATAACATAATTTTTGTAAGACAAAATATTCTTAGTTACAAGAAAATTGGTGATCTACACAATAGGCTAACTAGAATCAGAGACAAACTTGCAGCTCCTACCTTCCGCCTCAGGAAAGTCCAAAAGTCATTTGTGGGTATGGGTATTACCTTTTATAATAAAATCCCGCAAACTATTTTGGACTTACCTTTGCACAAGTTTAAAAAATCTATTAAAAATATGTTCCTGAAAAAAGCATATTACACAATTGAAGATTATCTAAATGATAAAAGAGCGTGGATTTGACCTGCAGCTCGTTCCGGCAACGCACAAGACTGCAAATACTATTTTATTCATGGCATAATCTTGTACCTATATCAAATATTTGAAAAGAGCAACCGCCGAGTTTCTTGCTGGTTCTTCTCGGTAGGAAAGGCATTCCGAATCAGTGGTAGATGTATCCGACTATTCGAAAGTACTTGTAAAAGTTTATTAAAATAAAAAAGATTTTTATTTTATTTTATTTTTATTTAAAAAAAACCAACCAACTAATAAACAAACAAACACACGCATTTATAATAGGGATAGTGATAACTTTTGACTTACTTGAGGCTTGACCCTAATAAAGTGTACATCCAGACCCTGTATATTGGTTTTGAATTGTGGAAACTTGTTGAAGAACTTCTCTCTCTCCTGGAACTTGTAGTCCTCTGCCCAGTACTTGACCCAGGGGTCCAATTGTTTAGAGTTGAAACCGTATTCGAAGCCGACGCCTTCGAGGGGTGGAATGACCTCACGGTGATTTTTGAGACGTTCTTTTAGATCACGAATCATCTGAAAAATATTTTTTTTGAGTTAGCTTTGGTGGGGAGATGAGGTGGAAGGCTTTGGCAGAGGCTGTAACTTACTCTAAGAACAAAATTAAATATACAAAAGGTACGCGGCAGAAAGTAATGTACATCGGCCTTTAGAATGAAATTTCAGCTTAGTAGAGCGTTATCTCTGTCACTCATATCTAGATATATAAAAGGAAAAGGTGACTGACTGATCTATCAACGCACAGCTCAAACTACTGGACGGATCGGGCTGAAATTTGGCATGCAGATAGCTATTATGACGTAGGCATCCGCTAAGAAAGGATTTTTGAAAATTCAACTCCTAAGGGAGTGAAATAGGGGTTCGAAATTTTGTGTAGTCCACGCGGACGAAGTCACGAGCATAAGCTAGTCTAAATATATAAAAGGAAAAGGTGACTGACTGATCTATCAACGTACAGCTCAAACTACTGGACGGATCGGGCTGAAATTTGGCATGCAGATAGCTATTATGACGTAAGGCATCCGCTAAGAAACGGTTTTTGAAAATTCAACCCCTAAGGGGGTGAAATAGGGGTTTGAAATTTGTGTAGTCCACGCGGACGAAGTCACGAGCATAAGCTAGTCTAAATATATAAAAGGAAAAGGTGACTGACTGATCTATCAACGTACAGCTCAAACTACTGGACGGATCGGGCTGAAATTTGGCATGCAGATAGCTATTATGACGTAAGGCATCCGATAAGAAACGGTTTTTGAAAATTCAACCCCTAAGGGGGTGAAATAGGGGTTTGAAATTTGTGTAGTCCACGCGGACGAAGTCGCGAGCATAAGCTAGTATAAAATAAAATACAAGGGATGGTACAGGACCTACCTCTTGACCGAACCTGACTTGGAAGGGCTTGATGCTGGCGTCTGTTTTGCCCCTCAGCTCCATGGGTCCCCACCACTCGTTGGGGTCCAGCTGTGGCGGGAAGCCAGGAGTTTGGGCTGACAAGAACAGCCATATCCCCACGCTGATCACAGCGAGGCTTACTACGAAGAGGAACTTTGCCATCTGAAAAATTCAAAACTTTAATTAATTCATTCATACTAATCCATATCCATCATCATCATCATGATCATCCCATCGCCGGCTCACTACAGAGCACGGGTCTCCTCTCAGAGTCCGAAGCGATTTGGCCATAGTCTACCACGCAATGTGCGAATTCGTAGATCCTCACGATGTTTCCTTCATCATTAAAGCAAGTGATATTTACCTAATTAATTAAAACGCACATATACTCCGAAAAGTTGGAGGTGCGTGCCCGGGATCGAACCCCCGACTGGAGGTAACCACAAATTCGCGGTTTTCGGATTTTTACCCTTACGTGTGCTATAAGACCTACCTACCTACCAAATTTCATGATTCTAGGTTAACGGGACGTAGGTACCTACCCTATAGGGTTTCTTGACACGACGGACAGACAGACAGTCAACAAAGTGATCCTGTAAGGGTTCCGTTTTTCCTTTTGAGGTACGGAACCCTAAAAATTAGAGATCTTCACGAAAATTGTGTGTTGTGCGAAGCCGGGGCGGGTTGCTAGCAAGTTGTAACACAAGAAGTTAAGTGCTAAGTTAAGCTACCTTTTTTTTTTTTTTTTTTTTTTTTTCCGTGGGGAAATCCTCAACCTTAAGTCAAGTTCAAGGGCAAAACGGTTGCGCAATCAGTGAAGACAAATAGTTGATAATAACATTATGTAAAATCTACATATTTTTATATGTTTAAGTACATACCTAGGTAGGTATTATCTGATAACTCAATAAATATGTAAATATGAAATAAGTAGATACTTACCGTATCTACCTATGTACCATCATCATCGTCAACCGATAGACGTCCACGCACAGCTGGAAATAGGTCGGGACTTCTTTTTTAGGGTTCCGTACCTCAAACGAAAAAACGGAACCCTTTAAGGATCACTTTGTTGTCTGTCTGTCTGTCTGTCAAGAAACCTACGGGGTACTTCAGGTTGACCTAGAATCATTAAATTTGGCAGGTAGGTAGGTCTGGTAGCAGACATTAGGGGAAAAATCTGAAAACTAAATATTTGAAAAAAAAATTGAAAATATTTTCCATTTTCGAAGTAAGATCAAATGGGGTATTTTATGAAAGAGCTTCACCTGTGCATTCTAAAACAGATTTTTATTTATTTTTATGCATCATAGTTTTTGAATTATAGTGCAAAATGTCGAAAAAATACGACTGTAGTACGGAACGGAACCCTCGGTGCGCGAGCCTGACTCGCACTTGGCCGGTTTTTTGAAAAGTGTCTTAATTTGATCCTAAATTGATAATAAAGCACCAAAAATCAGTACCCTTATTATAAATGCGAAAGTGTGTTTGTTTGTTGGCTTGTTGGTTTATTGGTTTGTTGGTTTGTCCTTCAATCACATCGCAACGGAGCAACGGATCGACGTGATTTTTTGCATGGGTATAGTCAGTGGCGTGCAATTCATAGAGGCATAAAAGTACTGCTTACCCTAGTTGAAATGACCAGTGCTCATTTTTCTTTATGACCTGCCATTTAGCAGGTCTCTATAAGGTGTATCTAAGGCCTATCTTACTAATACTTACCCTGGCTTCATACTCTGTGCACGCCACTGGGTATAGTTATTAACCTGGAGAGTGACATAGGCTACTTTTTATCCCGGAATTTCAAATAGTTCCCCCGGGATTTTGAAAACCTAAATCCACGCGAACGAAGTCGCAGGCATAAGCTAGTTTTCAATTATTTTATTTGATCGATAATTGCAATAAAAATGCATTTAAATTTTATGTCAAGTTTCGCCGCGAGAACGCTTGGCCAGCACGACAAAAAGACAATTTCATATTAGATACCAGTAACAGCCTATCATGATCACCATCATCATCTCGACCTAACGCGGCCGGCCCACTATATCACCACAGGTCTCCTCTCGTAATGAGAATGTTTTAAATCATAGTCCATCACGCTGGCGAAGTGCGGATTGGTAGACTTCACACACATTTGAGAACATTATGTAGAACTCTCAGGCATGCAGGTTTCCTCGCGATGTTTTCCTTCACCGTTAAAGCGAGTGATATTTAATTTCTTAAAACGCACATAACTCCGAAAATCCGGGATCGAGCCCCCGACCTCCGATCCGAACTCGGACGTCCTAACCACTAGGCTATCACAGCTTTTATAACTACCTATTATACTTACTAAATTCTGTATAAAATGCATTGTAGGCACCTACATAGCTGATATTATTATGGCCTAAATAATAATGGTTATTATCAGAGAAAAGATAAAAATACAATAAACTTTAGTAAACAGATTAAATAAACATTAATGATTACACTCACCGGGAAATGTATGAAAATAAACAAAACAGAGCACAATACTGCGCGGGCGCACGAAACTCTACGCCATTGACACAACAGTACTTGGATCTAGCGACTAAAGTGAAGTTAGTCGTTATTGCCACTTGACAACACCTATGATATAGTCACGGATGATAAAGCGAACTCATTCATGCGATTACATCAACCTTAGGTACAGTTCTAACAATTCACGAAGGCGAGTGAACTTTACTTGTGGTTACGTCGTATACCTACGTGGGCATTGCGTAAGTGTGCGTGCATGTTGGATCAATCATTGCATTTAATAAAAAATAAAAAATAAAAATCATAATGAAGTTTTATTACAAACTAGCTCATGCCCGCGACTTCATACGCGTGGATTTAGGTTTTTCGAAAAATCCCGTGGGAACTCTTTGATTTTCCGGGATAAAAAGTAGCCTATGTCACTCTCCATAGGTCTTTATATGTACCCATGCTAAAGATTACGTCAATCTGTTGCTCCGTTGCGACGTGATTGAAGGAGAAACCAACAAACAAACACACTTTCGCATTTATAATAGGGGTAGTGATTTAATATCGGTCAAAAATACGTTTAAATAGGTTTTAACTTTTTGAAAATATTTGTTTTAACCCCCATGCCCCCGTTTGAACTTTGAAGGTGGGAAAACACAAGTCGTTTTTCTCAAAACTTACTCTGATTAATCTCTTTCGGCTTAGCAGAGCTGAGTAGGTATCTACCTAATTGATTTGAATCGTTATTCGTTAATTCATAATTGACTTTATTGGAACTAAACTTTTAAACTTTTCTGGCTGGGGGTTGATTGCCACGACACTAAGGGCCGGTTGTTTCAAACCATTGGTCTTCGTAAGATCCGTTCGTTAAAATTTAACGGACGTAGACGAACTTTAACATCTGTTAATTTAAGTGCGTTGCTTCATTGTACAAAAACCTGTTCGTCATTGTTATTTTGGTTGCGAAACTAACCCTAAAAATTAACTTACTTCTCCGTATCCTTTTCTTATTTCATTTTAAGTACCTATATTAAATTATATACATAGTTATTAATATTGCTACTTCGCATTTTAAACACTTTTTCTTTGTTACAAAATCTTCAAAAAAAACTATCATTAAAAGCTTTGAATTAAATTGATTCCATTATAATTTGTAAATAAAATATTCCGTTTGTAAGAAGTATGAAGTTACGAACTGATTTGACGATCACCAATGGCGCCAGCACCGGTTAACGTAAACGTAACTTTTTAACGAACGTTAGCGTTAATAGATGCTGAATCAACGCTTTTTCTTTACTTACGTTCGTTAGCGCCATATTTAAAGGTTACGTGTCCGTCAAAGTTTGTTGAAACAACCGGCCCTAAGTGACATGCTTGATGAGAATTCTAATACCTACTATATCAAAGAAAATTTTAAAAATCAGACTTTATACTTGACGTAAGATTTTTAACACCTGTTATCTCCCAAAGCCACAATGGTCCAACCTTCATAGGTATTGGTATCCCACCTCTGTCCATCTAGGCTCTATGTAAATTATTGTAACCTCTCCATAAAGCAAACACTACAAACAAAGTTAAGCTAGAGACATCTATTAGAAGTATGAAATACTATGTACATCTTTCATCGCTAAATTATTGTGGTTAAACCGACATTAGGTTGAACGACAACTTTACCTAGTAGTTCACTCACTTTTTCATAGATGGCGCTATTATTCTGTGGTATACACTCTAGGCTACTAGCTGATTCTCGCAACTTCGTCCGTGTGGCATTAGGCTTTATAGTTGTAACTTGCACAATAACACAAGAAATCCTGTGACGTTGTAAATTTTGAACTACTAATTAGCGTTTCGCTTTTAATAAAAATTTATTTTGTTCAAAGTATGTTGGTGCCACCTAGCATCAAGGTGCAGAACTACGCGTGGGTCGATGTTCAGAGTTCATTCGAGCCACAATAGATGGCGTTTGCTTCGTTGTCAATTGTCGTAAAAATAAAACAAAATAATTAAATAAAACCATAATATCATTTGTTTATTGTTAAGTCATTAACAAAACGGTTCTTATAATATATCCTTAGGTTCCGCAAATATTCAAAAAATGAATTGGCTTCATGATCAAACTAAATGAGAGCGGCCACACTCGGGTTGCGTCTGGCAACACCGATTGGTGAGATTTAGAATTTTTCTGGAGTCAACATGTGAAGACGAATTTTTTCGTTCCAGGAAAATCTCACTCCTTTTCGCCCATGGCTTCGCCTGGGAAAATACAATAGTTATAAATTTAGTCATCCTAACGTATTTCAATGTTTCATCAATTATGGTGAGTGAAAAATCAAGTAATGTGGATTCGACAAAATGGCGGTTTGGTTAGAGAAAATCCTAATTTCATGATTTTCCCTTTCAGTTCCAGTTATTTTACCTTCCCAAATAAATGAGGATAATGGGTTGTGGGTGGACTCCTGAAAACCATTGGTGGCCAGGAGTTCAATAGGTGAGTTGTGTTTGATCGGGAAAATTCCACGTGTCGAAATTTTCACACAGCACAAATTATAATCTTGTTTTTTCTTTGTTACAGGGTTTCCGTTTGCGTTTCCGTTTTTAGTTTTCGGTTTTCGTATTTCGCTTTCGTTTTCCGTATTTATTTCTTTTGCACATTCACGTTGGCAACTTAATTTCTATGGATAAGACTTGGTGAAAATCTTTGTAATGAAGCATTTCGGTTGTGAAGAATCAAGTTAAATCGAGTTTTGGGAGCTTGGCCGATGCCGTCCAGCTACATTGCAGTCTTCGCACCTACAAGTAAGCAAATGTTTGTATCCTGGAACAGTTTAGTGAACCTTCTTAGTGTATGTGTACAGTAAGAACCCTGTCTTTACTACTGAGCTTTATTTTGAAACAATTTTATGAATTTTACTGTGTCATTGTCTATTCCATGCCAATGGCATCTTAAATTTAAAACATAGATTTTATGTACTATCTACCTAAGGCATTCTAATGTATCTAAATTAAGTCTTGGCATTAAGCTAGAATAACTAAGCATTATTAGCCATCCCTATGTATTAAGCGACCCCGGTAAAAGTTATATTAAAAACAATTTTGCCTAACATCTAGCAAATTTCATTTATAACACCTCATATACATTACAAGGGAGTCGACGGCTAGCTTCTATTCTTTACTAGGTAGATAGATCAAGTAAGTAAAATTATTTTTTTTTTCCTCTAATCTTTGTAAGGTGGTAGATTATTCCGTATCCGGGTATATTTCTATTCCGCCCAATTTACCACCCTTACAATCCTAATAATTTCGGCAAGTCTTCCTGTCCGTCTGTATATCACAACCATTTTAAAAAGAAAAGCATGGCTGGATATAAATAAAACCGGTGAAGTGCGAGTCAGACTCGCTCAAGAAGGGTTCCATACCTTCATACAAAATATCGCCATTTATATGTGATTTGGTAATTATACATTTTTTCCTAAACACATTTTTTTTTTTTTGTGATGTAACTACAAATTTATGATTTCAGATTTTTTCCTGTACTTGTTGGCTGGCTACCTGCCAAATTTCATGATTCGAGACGGAAAGTGCCCTGTAGGTTTATTGACAGACCGACAGACAGACAACAAAGTTATTTTATAAGGGTTCCTTTTTTCTTTTTGAGGTACACAAAAAATAAACTAACAACATGTCTTTTTAAAATTTCGCAATGTATTGCAAATAAACATCTGACTGACGCTAGAGGTCAACAAACTTGCGTAGTCAGGTGCCGAATTTTGCATGCTATACATTATACATACTACAAGTAAAAGGCAAATGGATATTGGTATTGGATTGTGTTTAGGTAGTATAACCATTGATGCCGGAATCCCCTTTGTTAGCGTTCTAATTAAACCCGGTATAAAGGTAGATACACTACAAATCAGTCCTGGCTTCATGGAATGCCCTAAACGCCTTCACAGCTCTGAAGACATCAGCACTGAAGGGTTGAGGGAGCTCGAAGGCGATGAAGTGGCCTCCATCCAAAACTGAGCCTCCCAGCAGGTTGGGAAACTTCATCAGGCTCGGAGGCTCACTGAGGCGTTCGTGAACAGGAACCAGGTTCCAGGTTGCAACTGAAGTGGGATAACTGGAAAAAAACAATTGGGTATTTTCCTACTTTTGAATTTGATAAATATTATTACTTTATTATAAACTACTGAAAAAATATTAAAATCTAACAAAGATTTACAAATAAAAATAAAATAAAATTTCTTCATTTCAGACCGTGGTACAAAGTTACAGGCATTTTAATTTTGGAGTGGGAGCGTCTTCTGTCCCTGTCTCGCAAAACGAAAATTTGTATGAAACCGCACAAAGCTACTACTTATGGCATTAGTAGGTGTGACGTCAAACTGCTGTATCGCTATCTCTGTCTAATCAGAAATATTTTAAATGCTTATAACTTTTTTGTTATTTGATCGATTTAATTAGTTTTTTCAGTTTACGACATTATTTTTATTCTAGTTAAAGATAAAGTAAGAGATAAAGTAATAAAAAAATTGGAGTCAAATACCCAACTATATAAGTCGATTGGATGTGGGTGCTGGGAGGCTTCAGCCGTGGATAGTTACCATATTACCGGCAAAGCCGTGCCGCCAAGCGATTTAGCATTCCGGTACGATACCGTGTAGTTACGAAGTGTGCCATAACTTTTTTTAACAGATAGCGAGCAAACGAGCAGGCGACCTGATGTTAAGTGATTACCGCCGCCCATGAAGATTCGCAGCACCAGAGGAAAATTTGTTGGCCCGCCTCTTGAATAACCCCATGTGGTAATCTAGTGGGAACACCGCCGAAGGGAGTTGATTCCACAGTTTGCATGTGCGTGGAAAGAAGGATCTGGCACAACGGACGGTTGAAGTGCACCAGACACCCAGGTGATGAGGGTGAAATTGCTTACGGTGGCGCGCGGTGCGTTTGTAGAAAAAAGAGGGTGAAATGAGGTCAAAGCTCTTCAGAGCCCTCCCCATTACAAAGAGGATAGATCACGCATAACTGGCAAACACCCGATATCGTAGTCAGATATAAAAGTCCTTACTTATCCATTCTTAGCGCTCGTTGTGCGGTGCTGAACACCTCAGCGTAGATCCTCATGGAGGTGATGATGCAGTTGGTGCTCCAGTACACCATGAGGTTATCTATCAGCTGCTCTTTGGAGAAGTGGTCAAAAAACCCCCCGTCTTGACGGAAACGATTTTCTACTCGCGTGGCGGTAGAAAACTGCTGCAGAATGTAGGCGAGAAGACCAACTGGCGAATCTGACAGTCCTATACCTATAAAAAAATGAAAATAAAAATTGTATAGTTCGGTAAACAACAATGTAATTTTTTTGGTAGTTTATTATCACTTTTGGATCAAATTAAAACAATTCTCAAAAAAAAGTAAAATACCCCATTACTTTCTGTTCTGTGGTAGAATTGTATCGGAGAAAAAGAAGGGCGTTAGGCAAATTCCCAATGGAGTTTCAGGCATGTCTAAGAATTTCATGAGGATTAGGTTTAATTCCCAATAAAGATTCAGGCATGTCTCAGATTTTCATGAGGATGAACATAATCCCATCATCATTATCATTAATGAGGATGGGAATATCCTCATGGATATACCTACTATAATTATTTTACCCAAAGTATCAGGTTTAGTGGCCTGCAGATGTAGGTAGCCCGTCTCTTCTATGGAGTCCGTGAAGGCGGTCCTCTGAGTCTGGTTAAGTTCCAGTTGCTGAGAAGCTCTAATGGCTCCAGTTAAGGCTTTGAGTTCTGCACAACTGTTCTGTTGAAAATAAATTGAAAGAAATTATTTATTCATGTGGCACCACTTAGTTTGGGTGTACCCATAAAATCGCGGTTTGATAGTAAATTCAAACTGTGCTTTGTTTATGTTCGCATAGACCTTAGAACCTGAACCTGAGCTAGTATGTATATAAAAGGAAAAGGTGACTGACTGACTGACTGATCTACGGACGGATCAGGCCGAAATTTGGCATGCAGATAGCTATAATGACGTAGGCATCCGCTACGAAAGAGTTTTTAAAAATACAACCCCTAAGGGGGTGACATAGGGGTTTGAACTGTATGTAGTCCACGCGGACGAAGTCGCGAGCGTAAGCTAGTTATCGATAATATTGTTCCTCTCTAGTAATAAAACATTTACTTTGACTTGAAAAATTATGGCAACTTACGCTGTCTAGCATAAGCTAGTGTTAACTAAACGCATACCAATAAAAACATCAAATTCGTATGGAAGCCCAAAACTTCCTTCTGAAACATTGTTGCCATCGCTTTGCCGATTACAAATCCCCAATCGCCGCCTTGGATGTAAAACTGATCGTGTCTCAGCCTGGCCATCAAGTTCTTGAAGATGACTGCCATTTGTGCGGGTCCCAGCCCCGGACGTGCTGCTGCCTGGTGACATATATAGCAATATTTGTCATAAATATTGCTGACATGGTATGGCAAATCATTTATATACACCAAAAATAGAAAAGGACCCAAGATTGAGCCCTGTGGGATACCAATCAAGTCACATAAGCTTTGCGACTTCGCAAGACAAATAAGATCAAGTGTCAAGGCTTTTGATGCCATAGTGGCTTAGTTCAAGTAACAAAGCTTTATGATCAACCCCTAGGTTCTTACATCGATGATCAACCCAATCAAATGCCTCATAAAATCTTTGTGCAACCCAAAGTGACTTCTTACTGGTAGTCAAAGTTTAACGCTAATGATATCCAGCTTCAACCACATATCATGTAACTTCTCCTCCTGTAATTTTACGACCGGTATTACCGGATTGGCGCAGTGGTAAGCCGATTCCCGGCTTTGGAATTTTATAATTTCTAAATTTCTGGTCTGGTGCGAGGCTTTGGCCGTGGCTAGTTGGCACCCTACCGGCAAAGCCGTGCCGTAAAGCGTTTTAGCATTCCGGTACGATGCCGTGTAGAAACCAAAGGGGTATGGGTTTCATACAAACTGCCATACCCCTTACAGGTTAGCCCGCTTCCATTTTAGACTGCATCATCATTTACCACCAGGTGAGATTTCAGTCAAGGGCTAACTTGTATCTGAATAAAAAAAACTGTACTTTAAACTCATAGCTGTTAGTGCTATCCTTTTTCTCACGGAACATTGTGCATAACATTATAATTTTAGGTTGAGCTTTCAAATAACTTAAATTTATATATGCTGAATAATTGAAATGTAACTAATTTAAATTTTTAATTGCAATAATTGTTACAATTGATAACATGTATAAATATAAACATTAATTATTCAGTGATAATGAGTGAATAATGTTTAAGTTGACGAATTAAACATCACGTAATTAGAACACGTGTAATAATCCAATAAACATCCTGCTAGATATTTTAATCTAGTATTTGGTCAACTGCTTCTTTTTTTATTCGATGCCCTTGAACGAGATTTCATCTGGTAAGTTCAGATGCAGCTAAATATGAAAGTGGACTAACTTGGAAGAGGTACAGAGCAGTTAAATCAAATCCATACCGCTAACCTATTTACGTGACATCGTATCGGAACGCTTAATTGCCTTGCAGTACGTCTTTACCATTAAGTAAGGTAGTAACTATAGACGGAGTAACCACGGAGACCAGAGATCATTCAGTAAGTTACAAATTCTCCTTAGACGGGACCACCCATTTATAAGAATCCTCCTCACTACTGCGTCAGGGAGGTCGTCAAACTGTATTCTAACACAGAAACTTCACATACATCAGAAAATCCGAATCCAGGCAAGCTTGGGACAATAACTTCGAATGCGAATTCACATCCATTGGCTGCAGTTGTCAATAAGGGGATTGCTTCATAGAACTCGCGTACGGAACCCGGCCAGCCGTGCAATATGAGCAAAGGTAAGGTTTTTACACCAGCTGGTACCTGAAAACAAAATGTTAGTTGATTTCAGGTACAAAGTGCTAAGAGTATCGTGGACCAAATTTCTCAGTTTCCATATTATTCTATGAACTCTGCATTAAACGTCTTTCGAAGTTAATTGTCTCAAAATAAACTTCTTCAGACATTTTTTTTGACCTGAGGGCAATTCCTTCGGCGCCTTGTATTGCAGGGCAAAGTGGAAGGCAAGAAAGTGCAGTGATTTCTAGAGTTTTTGGTAAAAAATGTTTCTTAGAGGGAGGCAAAGTTATAGAGAAAAGCTGTATGCTAAAATCAGGCAGGAGGAGGCAGGAGGAGTTTTGCAAGAATTTCTTACCTGGGGCTTCACTCTGATGAAGTGTATATCCAGGCCCTGTATATTGGTTTTGTAGTGCGGAAACTGGTTGAAAAACTTTTCTCTCTCCTTAAAGTCGTATTCTTCTGCCCAGTATTGCACCCAAGAATCT
Source organism: Maniola hyperantus (assembly GCF_902806685.2). Taxonomy (NCBI): domain Eukaryota; kingdom Metazoa; phylum Arthropoda; class Insecta; order Lepidoptera; family Nymphalidae; genus Maniola; species Maniola hyperantus. The sequence continues at coordinate 15,963,574 of NC_048542.1, read as the reverse complement.
ATTTGGTCGGAGTTGAAGCCGTATTCGAAGGCGATGCCTTCAAGCGGTGGAGTGAGTTTACGGTGATTTCTGAGACGATCTTTGAGGTCTTCAACCATCTAAAAAATTCATAACTAATTGATTGAACGGCTACTTTTGTATCAGCGAAAATATTAATATACAAAATATGACCGAAATGTATTTTCCTTTTGAACTAATACTGACAGGACCTGGAAGGCGCGTAAAGCCTTTGGTTAGGAGCCAAAACTTTCTCCGATTGTGTCGAAGTGCTGCGCCGGGCTTGAAAGAATAACCTATTCGTCCAAGGCGCCAGGCTGTTAGACCTATAAGATAGTACAGTTGTCTAAACCCAGCAGATCTTATAGAGCACACACGATCCGAATCCGTGAAAATACGGGCGTAAAAATCGGATCGGATGAGTGTGTCATATCAGGATAAAATATATCCAAATTATTATGCTAAAATTGACCCAATCATAAACTTGGAGTCTACAATAAATATTTGTAGTAATAATTAAAACAGAATCGTTATCCCGCGACTGGATATCAACGTCAATGTTACCCAACCCGAAAGGTTATGATTTAGTAGTATCTTATATTCTTTATTGTTGTCCAATTTAATATCTAGGAATGTGACAATACGAAAAATAATATTATGTAAATTATCGATACATATGACTAATTATTTATTGTAAAGTAAATACTGACAACATACTAGGATTGACAGGATATGACTGGATTTAAAATACAGTTGTCTATAGAAATTATGTGAAATAATATGTAAATCATCAATAGATTATGGCATTAATTAATGTAGTAAAACAATAATAAGTCAACCGTCAATACATGTTGCAAATAATATTATTTAAGTAAATTAATAATAATGTCAACAATTTCAATGTTGGTATAATGGTACCTACCATTGTACCAACATAAATAATTATTAAAGATGTCATGTGACGGTGGCCTGTGGTTTGTTTACAATGGAGAGAGGATAAAAACGGGACACACATCGATAAACGGGCCAGTCTCGTATAATAACTCCTTCTCGTGTTAACTACAGCCTTAGTCTAGTGAAGTGATGTGACTTCAGAGTAAACAAAGGCGACAGAGTTACTAAAGTTAAGTATTCTTATATTTTATTGTAATCACTTGCCTTATAAAGGTTTAGTTATTATAACCATGTACCAAATATGTTTAGATATTATGTTATGTATTATGGAATGTTGTAATGCTTTTAAAAGATGTGTGTTGTGGAGTTTCTTTGCCCATTTCTTCTCCACAACGAAACACCTTTGGAAACGGGTGGTAGATTCATTTTAATATGAAATAGACCTATGCTGAGAAATAAAACAAAATACAGATAGGTCTATAAAGATTCAAGTATTAAAGATCTTTCAATAAATGATCAATTAGTATTGGTTTTACTTCTGTATTTATAACCTACCCTCTTTTGCTAATTAATTATTTTAGACATTGAGATAAAAGTAAACATTAGGTTGTTAGCTTCTAATTATTAGAAGCCTGTTTAGATGATTAGGATTCTTACTTTAAAATAATACAGCAGATGCTCTGCTTGATTTTAATAACTTAATATTGGCCTTACCTGACAAAATTTACAACTACCTACATTTTCAGATAAATGATAGATCATAACTTTCATTAGTAATCATTGGATTTAATTTATCATCACTATTAAAGCCCACTGTCTTAACTTCTCTCTTTATCTAAATCTCACAAGTGCGTAACTGCCCTTAGGGATTGAGTTCTCAAAAATCCTTTCTTAGCGGATGACTACGTCATAATAGCTATCTGCATGCCAAATTTTGGCCCGATCCATCCAGAAGTTTGAGCTGTGTATTGATAGATCTAGGCCCTATAAGATTTCCTGCATCGTTTGCTTGTTTCCTTTGAGATTGGCCTTGACCAAAATTCGATCACGAAAGTGTTTAAAATCCAATCCAATCCAATGTGGTAAATTAAACTAATTAACGATGCAAAATCACTTGTAATAAGTCTACTTGAATAAAATAAATTTTATTCTATTCTATTCTTCAATCACCCATTATCCCATTTGTTCAATCTCTGAAATGGCTGAATTAATTTTCGGGGGCTCAAGTAAAGCACTGGGCCATGGAAAATCAAAGGGCTGTTAGGGAATTTTTAAAAACCCTGACTACGTAGGTTCTAGTTATTTAAAGCAAATGTAAAACCAGTGTAAAAATGAAAGAGCCAAGAATAGAATACCTTTTGGCAGAACTGTATTTTGAAGCGCCTGATAGTTGTATTCGTTTTGCCCTGCAACTGTGCTGGACCCCACCATTCATTGGGGCCCAAATGTGGTGGTGCGAACATCTGTGCATCCAACTGTGGTGAACCACATCCACACACCTGTGCTTGGGTGATCCACGCTGCACCAATCACCAAAACAATTATTCCAAGTTTAAAGGAATTCGCCATTTTAAAACTTTCGGTCTCACGATAATAAATTGCAAAAAAATATTTGAATTTTAAAAATGCCGCCTGTTTATTTTAACTACTTTAAGTATCAATAGTTGCCCACTGGTAGAGCGAACCAATAAAATATAATAATCTAGTAGGTAGGTAACATAACATACCTACTAGAGATAAATTCAATAATTATTTACATTCTATCGTTTTTGACTTTACCTTATGTGCACAAATAACGCGATAGCATACATTATGATAAATAAGTAATTATCCTTATTTTGAACTGGCATGTATTTAAATGAGTGAAAACTACGTGTGAACTATTAGGTTAGTCGGATACGGATTTGTGTAGCTGATGCCCGCAACTTCGTCGCGTGGAATTAGGTTTTTAAAAATCCCGTGGGAACTCTTTGATTTTCCGGGATAAAAAGTAACCTATGTCACTCTCCAGGTCTTTATCTATACACATGCAAAAAATCACGTCAATCCGTTGCACCGTTGCGACGTGATTGAAGGACAAACCAACAAACAAACACACTTTCGCATTTATAATAAAGGTACTGATTATTTCCCTTCAGGCCTTAAAGTTGAAAAGTATTTTGGGTAATAAAAACAAGGAAAATGGTGGTATATTAGTAGCTACAAAAACTTTGGAAAGTTTTGGAAAATCAATATATTATTATTAGGTAGGTTTGAAGGAGGACTTCATTATCAAATACAATCTGTGATTTCAATTTATTAACTAGTCAACTAGTTTACTCTATTTTATTTTTAGTACTGCCTCTTACACAGTATTCTTTTCTGTTCTTCCTCCGCTTCTTTCTTTTCCCGGGACTAAAATAAATAAATAAATAAGCCTACCTCTAAATTTTTTTTTGTTTAATATATTTCGAATATATATAATTTTATTGGCTTTCTTTTTTGCTTTTTACTTTTTAGGGTTCCGTACCTCAACAGGAAAAACGGAACCCTTATAAGATCACTTTGTTGTCTGTCTGTCTGTCTGTCAAGAAACCTACAGGGTACTTCCCGTTGACCTAGAGTCATGAAATTTGGCAGGTAGGTAGATCTTAAAGCTGACATTTGGGGAAAAATCTGAAAACCGTGAATTTAGGGTTAGATCACACAAAAAATATTAAATTGTGGTCATGAACTAATAATTAGTGTTTTCAACTTTCGAAGTGAGATAACTATATCAAGTGGGGTATCATATGAAAGGTACCTGTACATTCTAAAACAGATTTTTATTTATTTTTATGCATCATAGTTTTTGAATTATCGTACTAAATGTTGAAAAAATACCACTGTAGTACGGAACCCTCATTGCGCGAGCCTGACTCGCACTTGGCCGGTTTTATTTTTTTCATTATTAATACCTTTTTTTTATTTAAATATTATTGCTTTTTTTCCCGGGACTACTAGATTACAATTCAGTTTTGGCTTCATGGAATTCCTTAAATGCCTTCACAGCTTTGAAGACATCTGCACTGAATGCTTGAGGGAGCTCGAATGCCAGAAAGTGGCCCGCGTCCAAGAATGTGGTTCCTAAAAGGCTGTGGTACTTCAACAGGTTTGGAGGCTGGTTGAATAGTTCGTGCTCTGCAACGCAGTTCCAGGTTGGTACTAAAGTGGGATAGCTGGAAAAAGACAATTAGGTTAAATAAGTCATAATTTTACAAAAAAAACCGGTCAAGTGCGAGTCGGGCTCGCGCAACTCGTTGTCGCGTCCACGGGAAATGACAGATCCCGCGGGACGCGGGCGAAATTGCGGGCAACAGCTAGTGTTGAATAAATTGGATTTATAAAGAAGATCTTTAAAATTATGTAAAAGTTAAGCAATTTTACTTAAATAAATGAAATCAAATGAACGAAAGTTTTCGTGTGGCTCTAGGTCTCAGATTGGGAACACCACTGTGCCATCAGCACAGATGTCCGTGTGGAAAAGAGGTTGATAAATTTGGAATCCACGGACTCTCTTGCCAAAGGAGCTCCGGTAGGCTGTTTAGGCATGGCTCTCTTAACGATACAATTAAAAGAGCTCTTGCCACCATAAATATTCCTGCGCTCATTGAGCCGGCAGGGATTAGTCGGGATGATGGCAAGAGACCTGATGGATTGACGCTGGTTCCCTGGGAACGGGGACGGGCGCTAATGTGGGACGCAACTTGCGTTGACACATTGGCCCCGTGTCATATCAGGAAGACAGCATCAAGACCGGGAGCCGCAGCAGAAACAGCTGAAAACGGCAAGCGGCGCAAGTATGCCTCTCTTATAGAGAGTTACATTTTTGTGCCGTTTGCCGTGGAGACCCTGGGGCCATGGAGTCTTAGTGCTAAAAATTTTTTACGAGACATTTCACCGCGATTAATAGCCTCAACTGGTGACAGAAGGGCTGGCTCATTTTTTGCGCAGCGGATCAGCCTGGCTGTCCAGCGCGGAAATGCAGCCAGTATTCTTGGCACCATTCCACGCGGTCATGATTTATATAGTAATTAGATAAGGCTAGCTTTAAGTTTTATTGTATTAAAAAAAAAAAAAAATGAAGTTAAAATAATGATTATTAAAAATAAAAAACCGGTTAAGTGCGAGTCAGGCTCGCGCAATGAGGGTTCCGTACTACAGTCGTATTTTTTCGACATTTTGCACGATGACTCAAAAACAATGATGCATAAAAATAAATAAAAATCTGTTTTAGAATGCACAGGTAAAGTCCTTTAATGTGATACCCCACTTGGTATACCTAGTTATCTTACTTCGAAAATTGAAAATACTAATTATTAGTTAATGTCCACAATTTAATTTTTATTGTGTGATATAACCACAAATTCACGATTTTCAGCTACCTGCCAAATTTCATGATTCTAGGTCAACGGGAAGTACCCTGTAGGTTTCTTGACAGACAGACAGACAACAAAGTGATCCTATAAGGGTTCCGTTTTTACTTTTGAGGAACGGAACCCTAAAAAAACCGGCCAAGTGCGAGTCAGGCTCGCGCACCGAGGGTTCCGTCTAATAGTCGTATTATTTAAACATTTTGCACGATAATTCAAAAACTATGATGCATAAAAATGAATAAAAATCTGTTTAAGAATGTACAGGTGAAGCCTATGTACATATGATAGTTATTTTACTTCGAAAATTGAAAATACTATTTTTTAGTTTATAACCACAAATTAATTTTTTTTTGTGTGATGTAACCAGTTCACGGTTTTCAGATTTCTTCCCGAATGTCTGCTATAAGACCTGCCACATTTAATGATTCTAAGTCATCGGGACGTACCTACCCTGTAGGTTTCTTGACAGACCGACAGACAGACAGACAGACAGCAAAGTGATCTTATAAGCGTTCCGTTTTCCTTTTGAGGTACGGAACCCTAAAAAACCTTACTTATCCATTCTCAGTGCTCGTTGCTCAGTGCTGAGCCCCTCAGAATACAGCCTCATGGAACTGGTGATGGTGTTGGTGCTCCAGTACACCATGAGGTTGTCTATCAGCTGCTCTTTGGAGAACCGGTAGGAGAGACCGCCGTCGACCAGAAACCGGTGGTCTGATCGCGTCCAGGTCGAAAACTTCTCCAGGATGTAGGCGAGAAGACCGACTGGCGAATCTGAGAGACTGATACCTATAAAGGAAAATACTTATATTTTATTTTATATGGAAAATCAACAGCTTAAATTGATCTTAATAATCTTAAAATTAGGTAACTAGGAGCTAGGTTTTCACAGTTAGATATAGTTTTACAAACAAAGATCTTAAAGATAAGTTTGTTTTACGATTATTGCCTGAAATTGAAAATTCATAGTTTAGTTTTTGGAAAATCCATGGGAAATGACAGTTCCCGCGGGACGCGGGCGAAATTGCGGGCAACAGCTAGTGTTGAATAAATTGGATTTATAAAGAAGATTTTATGTTTAAGATCTTTAAAATTATGTAAAAGTTAGGCAATTTTACTTAAATAAATAAAATCAAATGAAGTGAAAATAATGATTATTAAAAATAAAAAATTGAAAAAAAAAAACAAAACCAAGCCGGTTTTCCTGTAGTTTATACAAACTATTATGTTTATGTAAACGGTTTCTCAGAAATGGTATCTACTTGGTACTATAATACCAATGTGCTGGAATGACGACCTTATCGGAAAGAGCAGCGTATGAAAGACGACATCACGAGTCGAGGGTTCAAGCGGCGCAAGACCTTGGCGTGTGGAAGTCCCTACAAGATAACTATGTCATGCAGTGGATGTCCATCGGCTGACGATGATGATGATGGTGAATATGGTACAGTTTTTTTTAAAATTAAGAATATTTATCTTTAAATTCAATAGAAAGCTTGTCAATTCCTCTTATGAAGACAAGTTAAAATATTTTAAACTCGATTCTCTATGCTTGCGCCGTATGCTACTTGATACAATCCTACTGCATAAAATCATCAACAATCAAACGGATACCACACTTTTGTCAAAAATAGGTCTAAATTGTAAAATCCCAAAACGAGCAACTCGCACTTACAACGTATTTCCAACTAAGCCCTGCCGCACTGTTTTTGCGACGCACTCTTTCCTCAATCGCATCTGTCATCAATTTAATACGCTTCATCAGAAAGATCGACAGCTAAATATTTTTAATTCTACGACAACCTGCTTTCGTCGTAACGTCATTATCTCCCTACGAAAGGGAGCTAGTTAATCAGTTTGTAATGAGACTTAACCGATTTAACGTGCTAATTCCTTATTACATTTTGCTTTACTTTACTGCCTTTTAAAGTCATAACATCATTGTACCTAAATCTTATGTACTAGCCAGTTGTTAACGTTTATGCTATGTGTCCTTTAGTTATAAATCCTTTTGTATGTAAATACTTGTGTATGTGTAAATGTTGTTGGTTAGTCAAATTAAAAATAAAAAAAAAAAATAAAAAAAAATATTAGCCATGTCTATCATGACTAATATGCTAGGAGTAGGTACGACAATAGTGCAACGGGAAGGATTTGAACCGGCGACCTTTCGGATTTCAGTCCGCTGCATGTAACCGTTGAGCTATTGAGGCGCTTACCCAGAGTATCAGGTTTAGTGGCCTGCAGATGAAGGTAGCCCGTCTCTTCTATGGAGTCCGTGAAGGCAGTTCTCTGAGTCTCGTTCTGTTCCAGTTGCTGAGAAGCTCTAATTGCTCCGGTTAAGGCTCTGAGTTCTGCACAACTGTTCATCTGTTAAATGAAAATAATTATTAGGTTTATTCACTAACCAATGGTGGTGTAAAAGCAAGTGATTATTTAGTTGCTTAAAATGCATATAACTCTAGTGCTTGAGTGCTTGACATCGAACCCCCGACCTCCAGAACAGGCAGATATTCTAACCACCAGGCTGTCGCGACTCGAGTACAAGTACATGTATTGTATCAGTACCCTTATTGTATTATAAATGCGAAAGTGTGTTTGTTTGTTGGTTTGTCCTTCAATCACGTCGCAACGGTGCAACGGATTGACGTGATTTTTTGCATGGGTACTATAGATAAAGACCTGGAGAATGACATAGGCTACTTTTATCCCGGAAAATCAAAGGGTTCCCACGGGATTTTTAAAAACGTAATTCCACGCGAACGAAGTCGCAGGCATCAGCTAGTTATTCATAATCCCTACTTCCTTATCCTTACTAATATTATAAATGCGAAAGTGTCTGTCTGTCTGCTAGCTTTTCACACCGAATTTGATGAAATTTGGTACAAAGCTAGCTTACATCCCGGGGAAGGACATAACCTACTTTTATCCCGGGAAAACAAAGAGTTCCCACGGGATTTTTAAAAATCTAAATCCAAGCGTACGACGTCGCGAGCATCATCTCATATTTTATAATTAGGTATGAAATTGACGACCTCCCTGGCGCAGTGGTAAGCGCTGTGGTCTTATTAGCGGGAGGTCCTGGGTTCGATTCCTGGCGGGGATTTGGAATTTTATAATTTCTTAATTTCTGGTCTGGTCTGGTGGGAGGCTTCGGCCGTGGCTAGTTACCACCTAGGCAAAGCCGTGCCGCCAAGCGATTTAGCGTTCCGGTACGATGCCGTGTAGAAACCAAAGGGGCATGGGTTTATTAAAAACTGCCATACCCCTTCCAGGTTAGCCCGCTTTCATCTTAGACTGCATCGTCATTTACCACGAGGTAAGATTGCAGTCAAGGGCTAACTTGTATCTGAATAAAAAAAAAAAAAGAATTCGTATGGCCGGCGGCTTCGTGACAGGCTTGCGACAAACGTAAAACAACGGCTAGAGAGACAACAATAGCCACAAAGCAAAATAAGAACAAGAGAGACAGCAAATGAACTGTCGAATTGCTACTGCTGTCGCTACTGCAACGTTTTACGTAATCACCCTGTTCGGACGGGACGCATACCAGTAAAACCATGAAATTGGTGTGGTAACCCAAAATGTCCTTCTGGAACATTGTGGCCATCGCACTACCGATGCCAGATCCCCAGTCGCCGCCCTGGATGTAGAACTGGTCGTGTCTGAGCCTGGCCATCAGGTTCTTGAAGATGACTGCCATTTGTGCGGGTCCCAGCCCCGGACGTGTTGCTGCCTGATGACATTATAATCACACACTAGAAGAGATAGCTCTTATAGATAATGCTAAGGCCTAAGGCACAAAGGGTTATTGTTTAGTAGGTAAATAGGATCTTGTTTAGCGTTCCGGTACGATGCCGTGTAGAAACCAAAAGGGGCATGGATTTATTAAAAACTGACATACCCCTTGCAGGTTAGCCCGCTTCCATCTTAGACAGCATCGTCACTTACCACCAGGTGAGATTGCAGTTGAGGGCTAACTTGTATCTGAATAAAAAAATCTGTCCAACTAGTGGGAGGTCTTCCAATGCTGCGCTTTCCAGTGCAAAGTCGTTATTCTAGCACTTTGGGACCCCAACGTTAAGGGCTAACTTGTGTTTGAATAAAAATAAAAAAAATAAAAATTGTTATTGTCTTGATAATATTAATGTATCAATCTTGCATATACTACCTACTTTCATACTGTCATAATCTCAAAATAAATGTTAAATATCTTTTTTTGGTTGACTCCTCAAACGAAAAATCTTGGTGATTATGTAACCCCTATGGTATAATTATTTTTTCCTACATAGACGCTTCAAATCGACCTAAGGTGTAAGAAGTTTACCTTTGCTCTTTGCCAAAACTGGACTGTAGTAATAAAATGACGCGATAGTTTATGGGGCTAGAATTCATTATAATTTAAAAAAAGAGAATAATTTAAAAAATCATGATTTTTATTAATTTTTACTGTAACGGCTGTACGGAAAACGATTAATGACGTCACATGCCGTAAACGTCAAATATTTAAAAAAAAAATTACATAAAAATATTTTCTCGCAGAAATTACTCTATTTTATGTTTAAAAAAAATTGTCGTTTATGGATAGTGACGTCATTATTATTATTATTATTCACCTTCCGTTCCGTACAGCGTGAAAAGGAATAAAGACCATGTTCTTTTTGTTAAACTACCGCTATACAAAAAAACCGGCCAAGTGCAAATCAGACTCGCGCACTGAGGGTTCCGTAGTACAATCGTATTTTATCGACATTTTGCACGATATATCAAAAACTACTAACTAGATCTCATTCGAACCAATTTTCGGTGGAAGTTTGCATGGTAATGTACATCATATATTTTTTTTAGTTTTATCATTCTCTTATTTTAGAAGTTACAGGGGGGGGGGGACACATTTTTACCACTTTGGAAGTGTCTTTCGCGCAAACTATTCAGTTTAGAAAAAAATGATATTAGAAACCGCAATATCATTTTTGAAGACCTATCCATACCCGCACGTATGGGGTTGATGAAAAAAAAATTGAGTTTCTGTTCTATGTTTCGGGAACCCCAAAATTTATTGTTTTTTTTTCTATTTTTGTGTAAAAAATCTTAATGCGGTTCATATTCAGGTATAGCTCTTATAGTTTCAGAAAAAAGTGGGTGTGACATACGGACGGACAGACGGACAGACAGACATGACGAATCTATAAGGGTTCCGTTTTTTGCCATTCGGCTACGGAACCCTAAAAATCGCTTCACTGTAGGTAAGGTAGGTAAAAAAAACTGTAGGTACTATTATTATGATTGTATTCTGTGATAATAATACAGGTTCAGCGTTTCTATAACCGGTATTCAGGTCGATAAATAGTAATAATTATCATTGAATAATGGTATTTAAGTTAATTGTGCATATATTATGTGTACCTAATGAGTGAAAAATGATAGGACCATAAAATGATAGGACCATAAAATTTATTAAGTAGGTACGAGTATATCTATCAATTTAATAAAAACCAGCTACCGATTTTAAACTAGTAATTTAGTCTGGTTCTTAGTTCTTATCTCGAAAACGGCAATTAACAATTTTAGTGAAATTTTGTATTTAGGTAGGTATACTTTTAGGTTTACTTTCGAAGTTTATCTAAATACTAGCGACCCGCCCCTGCTTCGCGTGGGTGCAATGTAGATACTAATGTGGTGTCATTGAGATGTCATTGCCTCGGAAACTCTCAAATGAGAGGAATTTTTTCCGACCTAATTCACATTATTTCAATTTCACTAGGGATCTCTATTTTTTTGAGAATTAAACTATAGCTTTTAAACCTTCCTCTAGAATTACTCTTATTGGCGAAAACCGCATTAAAATCCGTTGCGTAGTTCAAAAGATCTACGCGTTCATACATACATACAGACGCGGGAAGCGACTTTATTTTGTACCTACTATGTAGAGATTTGTCATCCCTGAGTTTTCGCTGGAATTCAGGAATACCTTCAGGTTTTCGGAATTGGTTCTAACAATTTTCATAAATACAATGAACCAAAAGCTTAATTTGCTATAATCCGCTGAAACAAGTCGAATCTGTATGATGCAACATGCAGCATGCGACATGCGACATGAGACATGAGACATGAGACATGAGACATGAGACATGAGACATGAGACATGAGACATGAGACATGAGACATGAGACATGAGACATGAGACATGAGACATGAGACATGAGACATGAGACATGAGACATGAGACATGAGACATGAGACATGAGACATGAGACATGAGACATGAGTGTGTGTTGGGATTTATAAGTTCCCGGATTACTCTTGACGAGATCTCCCACCTCTAAAACCTTAAGCTTTACTTACATCAGAAAATCCGTATCCAGGCAAGCTTGGAACGATAACCTCGAAGACGAAGTCACATCCATCGGCTGGAATGGTCAACAAGGGGATTGCTTCATAGAACTCACGTACGGAACCCGGCCAGCCGTGCAATATCAGGAGAGGCACGGTTCTCACACCTGCAGGTACCTGAAAATAAAATAAGGTGTCAAGTATTTCTTCTTTTGTAACCGAAAAGGCAAACACCAATTTTCATGGAAATATGTAACTTTAAAAATGACTGACTTTCATACAAACTTCCAACCCCGGTGGAATTTCAAAAAATCCTTTCTTAATTTACTGTTTACAAAAAACACCAGCCAGTGTTGCCAGTGATGACATATGGATCCGAGACATGGTCGCTAACTATGGGCCTCATAAGAAAGCTCAGAGTCACTCAGCGGGCGATGGAGAGAGCTATGTGCGGAGTTTTTCTACGTGATCAAATCAGAAATGAGGAGATCCGTAGGAGAACTAGAGTAACCGACATAGCTCAACGGGTTGCGAAGCTGAAGTGGCAATGAGCAGGGCACATAGTTCGTACAACCGATAGACGTTGGGGTCCCAAGCTGCTGGAAGGGCGACCTCGCACCGAAAGGCGCAGCGTTGGAAGACCCGCCCACTAAATGGACGGACGACATCAAACGAGTCGCAGGAAGCCGCTGGATGTTGACGGCGCAAGACTGTGGCGTGTGGAAGTCCCTACAAGAGACCTATGTCCAGCAGTGGACGTCTATTGGTTGATGATGATGATGGTGATGACAAAAAACACACCCTCCAAATTTCATGTCTCTAGGATCAGCGGTTTAGCCTGTGCGTTGATATAAGTATAAGTCAGTCAGTCAGTCAGGACTTTGAACAGATTGTAGGTTAGTTAGCATTACCTATGTACTTACCCGAGGCTTCACCCTGATGAAGTGTATATCCAGGCCCTGTATATTTGTTTTGTAGTGCGGAAACTGGTTGAAAAACTTTTCTCTCTCCTCAAAGTCGTATTCTTCTGCCCAGTATTGCACCCAAGAATCTATTTGGTCGGAGTTGAAGCCATATTCGAAGGCGATGCCTTCAAGCGGTGGAGTGAGTTTACGATGATTTCTGAGACGATCTTTAAGGTCATTAACCATCTAAAAAAAATCATAGCTCGTTAATAGGCTCTGGCTGCTTTTCTGCTAGGGAAATTATAAATAAACTAGTTTATTTCCGCGACTTCGTCCGCGCGGACTACACAAATTTTCAACCCCTATTTTAAAAATTAAAAAGCCTCAATACCTTTGGACTGAACTGAACTTTAAATCGTCTGATGGTTGTATTCGTATTGCCCTGCAACTCCGCTGGTCCCCACCACTCGTTGGGGTCCAGTTGTGGCGGTCCGAACATCTGTGCATCCAATTGTGTGGGACCACAACACACCTGTGCTTGGGTGATCCATGCTGCGCCAATAACCAAAACAAAAATTCCAATGTAGATGGAATTCGCCATCTAAAAACTTTCAGTTTTAAATTTTTAAATTTAAAAAATGTTTGAATTTTAATAATCGCCTGTCTTTTTCAACTAAATGTTATTATATAGATATCAATGGTGGCTCAACTGGCAAAACAAGCAACATAAAAAATAATGAGTAGGTACTAGTTAGGTAGGTACCTATGTACTTATAATAAAACCGGCAAAGTGCGAGTCACACTCGCCCACTAAGGGTTCCGTACTACAATCGTATTTTATCGACCTTACCTACCCTACCTATCTGCCAAATTTCATGATTCTAGGTCATTTTCAACGGGAAGTATCCTGTAGGTTTCTTGAAAGACCGACAGACAGACAGACAAACAGACAGACAGACAGACAGACAGACGGACGGACGGACGGACAAACGGACAGACAGACAGACAACAAAGTGATCCAATAAGGGTTCCGTTTTCCTTTTGAGGTACGGAACCCTAAAAACTAGCCGATTGCTGTACATTATCCTTATTATAAATAACGCGAAAGTGTGTTTGACTTAGGTTTGACTACACATATTTCAAACTCGAATTTCACCCCCTTAGGGGTTGAATTTTCAAAAATCCTTACTTAGCGGATGCCTACGTCATAATAGCTATCTGCATGCCAAATTTTAGCCCGATCCGTCCAGTAGTTTGAGCTGTGCGTTGATAGATCAGTCAGTCAGTCAGTCAGTCTTTCTCAGATTTTCTCATAGTCGTTTCTTAGCTGACACCTAACCTCAAGAAAAAACCTACTTTCCAAATTTCAAGTTAATTATAATATCAATAATGAAAACTGTCCCATACAAACTTATATCCCCTATTTTACCACCCTTATGGGCAAATTTTCCAAAAATCCTGAAACACGTATTTCTTCATTTGTGACCGAAAACCCAAATACCAATTTTCATGCGAATAACTTGACAAATGACGGACTTTCATACAAACTTCTATCCCCCATTTAACCCACTTAGGGGTGGAATTTCGAAAAATCCTTTCTTAGTGGATACCTACTCTTTACAAAGAATAGACCCTCCAAATTTCATGTCTTTAGGACCAGCGGTTTAGGCTGTGCGTTGATTTCACATACAAACTTACATCCCCCATTTAACCCACTTAGAGGTGGAATTTCAAAAAATTATTTCTTAGTGGATACCTACTCTTCACAAAGAATAGACCCTCTAAATTTTATGTCTTTAGGACCAGTGGTTTAGGCTGTGCGTTGATATCTATGTCAGTCTGTCAGTCAGTCAGTCAGTCAGTCAGGACTTTGAATTTTATATATATATATAGATTAAAATATCCGAATATTTAAGCATTTTAAATAAAATATTTACATTTTATCATTTTAGGTTTACCTTAATTATGTAGGTGGGTAGGTAGTATACATTATGATAATAATTAGTATTTTACTTTATTTTGGACTTGATGACTCCCGCGACTTGTCCACGTGGCTTTAGGTTTTTTAAAATCCCGTGGGAATTATTTGATTTTCCGGGATAAAAGTAGCCTAGATATGTCCGTTCCAGGGATGCAAGCTATCGCTTTAACAAAAATCGGCAAATTGGTTTAAAGGATAGGCGTTTTTTAAAATTCAGATATTAGTTAGCCCTTGAATGCAATCTCACCTGGTGGTAAGTGATGATGCAGTCTAAAATGGAAGCGGGCTAACCTGGAAGGGGTATGGCAGTTTTTATTAAACCCATACCCCTTTGGTTTCTACACGGCATCGTACCGGAACGCTAAATTGCTTGGTGTGGACTTAGAAATAAGTTCAGATTTGTATTCAGTTCCCCAAAATCGTCCGGATTATAGGAAAAAAGAATTTTGATCAGAAGTGTAATAAATGGAGTAACATAGACGAAAAAAATCCATTCTCTATCCCTAAAGAACTCTTATTTTTAATTCAAATAAATCATAATTCAATAGATTGTATAATAACTAAGTATCATGTCTCTTGCATAGCAAACTCGACGGGTTAACCCGTCGCATCGCACGCTTTTCTATTTCTTCCTGCTCTTTTTTCTATTCTCATGCCTACTACACTACAATTCCGTATGTATTCTGGCTTCATGGAACTCCTTAAATGCCTTCACAGCCTTGAATACATCAGCACTGAAGGGTTGAGGGAGCTCGAAGGCCAGAAAGTGGCCTCCATCCAAAACTGAGCCTCCCAGTAGGTTGGGAAACTTCATGAGGTTCGGACGCTGGTTGAGGAGTTCGTTCTTAGCCACTAGATTCCAGATTGGTACTGAAGTGGGTAAACTGAAAAAAGGTATAGACGGGTTAAAATAAAAAAAAATCAGCGAAGTGCGAGTCAGACTTGTTCACCGAGGGTTCCGTAGCTTGGAAAGAAATGTAAAACAAATACCTCAAAAATAAATCTCTTTTATTTGGGACCGCGCAACTAAGTTTGTTTGTAAGATAATTTGTTTTTTCCCAAATGTGTTGCTCATCGCAAATCTCGAGAACCGCTGAACCGATTTCATTAATTCTTTTTTTTTATAATATTCTTTGAAGTACGAGGATGGTTGTTACGGAGAGAAAAATTTAATTCAACCTCCCCCTCAATTTTCTAATCTCCATCCGAGCGAAGCCGGGGCGTGTCAGCTAGTTTCACATAAATTTCTTTGCTCTATTGGTCCGATAATTCGTGAAAGTGCGTTTCAGAGCCACATAATGCAAGATAAACTAACTCCATTTAAACTTAATTAGGTATTCCTATGGGGTTTCTGACAGTTTAAAAAAAAAACTTTTTAAGATAATATAATGATCGCCAAAATTTTTAACAACTAACGTGGTTACGACGAAACCCTATCCTACCTTACAAGTGTTCTGACTTCTGACGCACACTTTACCAGTTTTATTTTGGTACGGAACCCTAAAAAGACCTTACTCATCTATTCTTAGGGCTCGGTGCGCCATGCTGAACGCCTCAGCGTAGATCCTCATGGATGTGGTGATGCAGTTGGTGATCCAGTACACCATGAGGTTATCCATCAGCTGCACTTCGGAGAACCGGTCATACAGGCCCCCGTCCGGACGGAAGCGATTATCCAAACGTATGCCGGCAGAGAACTTCTCCAAAATGTAGGTGAGAAGACCCACTGGTGAATCTGAGAGGCTGATACCTATAAAGGAAAAAAGAGGGTTCTTATACAACGTTATAAGATTTTGTAGGCGATGGAAAGAGCTTGGAGTTTCTCTATGTGATCAGATCAGAAATGAGGAGATTCGTAGGAGAACCAGAGTAACCGACATAGTAAATATGATGTTTTAAAGTGCAAATTTTTATTAGAGTCAAGTGTCGTCGTCCCCCCCCCCCCTCTATCAGCCAAATGGTAGTATATAGGAACGTTCACAGCAGTAGTATATTATATAATCAATTTTAAAGGAAAACTATCATGACTAAGTACGGGAGTTATATCTGTTTTTCGAGGTTAATTGTGACTACGGAACCCTACACTGTTCGTGGCCCGCCACGCACTTGGCCGGTTTTTAGTGGCAGTAGTTCTGTTGGTACGAAGCACCGAACTATTGATACCTTTTTGTGGCAAAAGTTAGGTTACCCGGACTAACCACCATTGCCTACCTGATCTAGTCTACCTAGTGACGTAACAAATGATGCTGTAGTTTACCCAGAGTATCAGGTTTGGTGGCCTGCAAGTGGAAGTAGCCCGTCTCCTCTATGTAGTCGGTGAATGTATTCCTCTGGGTCTGGTTGAGCTCCAGCTGCTGGGACGCCGTGATGGCCCCCACTAACACTTTGATTTCTGAACAACTGTTCTATTGAACAAATAAGAAAGTGTTACAGACCTGTAATTTCGTGATTAGTCAGCGAGTGAAATTGGAAATCCAGAAGTTTAGACTAAAGAAAGTTAGCGCATCATTTTTGGGCAAAGGTGTCTGTTATTTTAATAAACTAGCTTATGCTCGCCACTTCGTCCGCGTGAACTACACAAATTTCAAACCCCTGTTTCACCCCCTTAGGGGTTGAATTTTCATAAATCCTTTCTTAGGGGATGCCTGCGTCATAATAGCTATCTGCATGCCAAATTTCAGCCCGATCCGTCCAGTAGTTTGAGCTGTGCGTTGATAGATCAGTCAGTCAGTCAGTCAGTCATTCAGTCAGTCAGTCAGTCAGTCAGTCACCTTTTCCTTTTATATATAAAACTAGCTTATGCTCGCGACTTCGTCCGCGTGGACTACAAAATTTCAAACCTCTATTTTACCCCCTTAGGAGTTGAATTTTCAAAAATCCTTTTTTAGCGGATGCCTATACGTCATAATAGCTATTTGCATGCCAAATTTCAGCCCGATCCGTCCAGTAGTTTGAGCTGTGCGTTGATAGATCAGTCAGTCAGTCAGTCAGTCATTCAGTCAGTCAGTCAGTCAGTCACCTTTTCCTTTTATATATAATAAAATAAAGATAAAGATGTATGTACTTACTATAAATATACTTACTTTGAATAATTTTTTTTAAATAAAAATGGCGAGCAAACGTGCTGGCGGGTCACCTGATGTAAAGTGATTACCGCCGCCCATGAACATTTGCAGTACCAGAGAAACCACCAATGCGTTGCCGGCCTTCCAGGAATTTATTGGTTCGCCCCTTGAATAACCTCTGTTCTTGAATATGATTCTGATTCTGAGTGGTATTTCGCTTTTGTACAGGTTGTAATTAGAACACTAGCAAAAACTTAGCGCTATTATTATACTATGTAAACACAATCCAATACCAATAACCATTTTTGCCCTATATACTTGTAGTTTTAGTGATTTGTTTTTTCAAACACGCAATGTATAGTGTGCAAAACTCGGAGTCAATGCCTGCCAGCGGCAACATTGCCCCGCGGTACCTGTCTACGCAACGTTCGTTGACCTCTAGCGTCAGTCAGGTGTTTTATTTGCAATACATTGCGAACTTTCACAACATACAGGATTTTTAAATTCTATTTTCCGCTTTTTTGTGGTTTCTTATCAGTAATCAGATATAATTTAAGAGCCTCAATAGCTCAACCGGTATAGGAGTGGACTGAAAACCGAAAGGTCGACGGTTCAAACCCCGCCCGTTGCACTATTGTCGCACCTACTCCTAGCACAAGCCTGACGCTTAATTGGAGAGGAAAGGGGAATATTAGTCATTTAAAAAAATGGCTAATATTCTTTAAAAAAAAAAAAATATCATCAGTAGGTCACTTGTCTTCGTTTTTGCGAGCGCACTAATTACACCCTGTATTTATAGATTAAACTTTTCATCTTATTTTCATGTTAAAAAAAAGTGCCTACCACAGCAGTCATCAAGTTGGTGTGGAAGCCCAGCACTACCGTCTGGAACATTGTGGCCATCGCTTTGCAGGTCACAGCTCCCCAATCGCCGCCCTGGATGTAGAACTGCTCGTGGCCGAGCCTGGCCATCAGGTTCTTGAAGATGACTGCCATTTGTGCGGGTCCCAGCCCCGGACGCGCTGCTCCCTGGTGACAAGTGTCTACAAATGAGTAGTTCGCACGTACAGTGCGCGGCAGAAAGTAATGTACATCGACTTTTTGAATGAGATAGCAGATTTGTAGAGCATTGTCTCTGTCGTTGAGACCGACAAAACGTCATAATATGAGTGACAGATATAACGCTCTACAAAGCCGATATGTCATTCTAAAGGCCGATGTACATTACTTTCTGCTGCGTACTGTAAGGGAATAAAAACTGCCATACCCCTTCCAGGTTAGCCCGCTTCTATCTTAGACTGCATCACCACTTAACTCCAGGTGAGATTGTAGTGAAGGTCTAACTTGTATATCTGAATAAATAAAATTTAAACCGTATTCTAAGGTCTAACACAGAAACTTTACTTACATCAGAAAATCCGAATCCAGGCAAGCTTGGGACGATCACCTCGAATATAAAGTCATATCCATCAGCTGGCGTGGTCAACAGGGGAATCACTTCATAAAACTCGCGTACGGAACCCGGCCAGCCGTGTAACATGAGGAGAGGTACTGTTTTTACACAAGCAGGTCCCTGAAAAGATTGTAGACACCTAAATTTTGCGTTAGGTAAAACAATTGCTATGCCTATAGTTTCTAGAGCGCGGAGTGGGAAAGGTTGACTGATGAACCAGTTTTCCTTTTTTTTTTTTAAAAAAAAAAGCTAGCAAAGGAGCAGGCGGGTCACCTGATGTTAAGTGATTACCGCCGCCCATGAACATTTGCAGTACCAGAGGAACCGCCAATGCGTTGCCGGCCTTTCAGGAATTTGTTGGGCCGCCCCTTAAACAACTCCATGTTGTAATCACTTAACATCAGGGGACCCGCCTGCTCTTTTGCTTGTCATTTAAAAAAAAAGTCTAGGAAACAATCTAAATATATAAAAGGAAAAGGTGACTGACTGACTGACTGACTGATCTATCAACGCACAGCTCAAACTACTGGACGGATCGGGCTGTTTGGCATGCAGATAGTTATTATGACGTAGGCAACCGCTAAGAAACGATATAGGGGGTGAAATAGAGGTTTGACGTTTGTGTAGTCCACGCGGACAAAGTCGCGAGCATAAGCTAGTCATAAATTTGTAGCAAATAATCTTACCTGTGGTTTCACCCTGATGAAGTGTATATCCAGGCCCTGTATATTCGTTTTGTAGTGCTGAAACTGGTTGAGAAACTTTTCTCTTTCCTCAAAGTCGTATTCTTCTGTCCAGTATTGCACCCAGGGGTCGACTTGTTTGGTATTGAAGCCGTATTCGAAGCCGATGCCTTCAAGTGGCGGAGTGAGCTCACGGCGATTTAGGAGACGACTTTTGAGGTCTTTTATCATCTAAAAAAATCTTGACTCTTAACTGGTTGTTAGGGTTCCAAAACGACCCTTACGGAACCCTTCGACTCGCACACGAAGGGTTCCGATTTCCGAACTATCGTACAATATACTTTAACATTTTTATTTGCAACAATGCAAAATAATGACAACAGCGCCATCTATATGTGATTTGATAAATTTAAATTAATTTATCGACAGCCAGGCTCAAGACTCGACCCTCGCTTGACCGTTCCGGCCGATCGGAGAAGACCGGCAGCCAGCCTATCCGTTGCGCAAAAAATGAGCCAGCACTTCTGTCACTAGATGAGGCTATTATTTTATTAATTGCGGTGAACTGTCTCGTAATTTTTTTTTTAGCACTACGACTCCATTATTTTATTTATCTTATTTTAACTCCTCCTAAGTGCGCTCTATACCTTGATTTCAGCATAATTTTCGAACAAAAACTGAATACCTTTTGAGTGAACTGAATCCTGAAGGGTCTGATGGTTGTATTCGTGTTGCCCTGCAGCTCTGCTGGCCCCCACCACTCGTCGGGGTCCAGCTGTGGTAGTGTCAGCACCTGTCCTTGGGTGACCCATGCTGCCCCGCCAATAACCAAAACAATAATCCTAATATTGAAGGAATTTGCCATCGAAAAATATTTCGATTTACTTAAATGTTTGAATCGTTTATTTATTTAGTTCATGACATATTATATTGTATAAAACCAGCCAAGTGCAAGTAAGACTCGCGCACCGAGGGTTTCGTACTGCAGTCTTATTTTTTTAGACATTTTGCACGATAAATCAAAAAAATTTATGCATAAAAATAAATAAGAATCTGTTTCAGAATGTATAGACTATAGGTAACCCTTTCATATTAATTATGATACCTCACTTGATACTTGATTATCTTACTTTGAAATTTGAAAATACTAATTGTTTGTTCATGAACAAATTTTTTTTGTGATGTAACCACAAACTCACGGTTTTCGTATTTTTCCCCTTACGTGTACCTACTATAAGACCTACCTACCTGCCTGTTTCTTGACAGACAGACAGAAAAACAGACAACAAAGTGATCTTATAAGTGTCCTGTTTTTCTTTTTGAGGTACGGAACCCTAAAAACCAAAATGTATAATACTATGTTTTGGGGGCTGCTGTATTTAATGATATTTTATATTACAAAAAAAGTATTTGCGTTCCTAATATTAGATAACTGATAAAATAAAAATACTGCTTATTAAATATTATTAAGACAGTTAAAATAATTACCTGCTTACTCTTTAAGTTCCAATGGCGGCTCAATCGATACTTAAATGAATTCATTAATGTTATTTACATCGGGAAATTACAAAAACATACTGTATCTACCTATACCTAGTATTTACTTTTTAGGGTTCCGTACCTCAAAAGGGGAAAATGATACCCTTATAGGATCACCTCGTTGTAGGCCTGTCTGTCTGTCTGTCTATCGTGCCTGTCAAGAAACCTATAGGATACTTCCCTGTGATCTAGAATAATGTTTGGAAAGTAGGTAGGTCTTAAAGCACAAGTAAAGGGAAAAATCCGAAAATCGCGAATTTGTGGTTATATCACAAAAAAAAATTAAAATGTCTACGACTGGATCTTAGCGGGAGTACGGGCTTTGAGGTGTAGCCTCCTTATCCGGGTAGGGCGCGGGGTGTTCGGTTTACCCCGGTGTTGCTCTTCTAGCCGAAATTTCACCGGCTAGGGCCCGCCATCTTGGCTTGGGACCCCGTGGCTAGCAGTGTCAGTTAATAATGTTCTCCGCGCTGCGGGCGATAGGTTCACAACTAAAGTTAGTTTACTAACTAACACATAGATGGCGACGTCCATCTTTAACTTGCAAACTTTTATTGTAAGATGGTGCGGAACCCTTCGTGTGCGAGTCCGAATCGCACTTAACTGGTTTTTATCGTTTTATTAATTTACATTATGTACCCAAATACACGAACTACACGACAGCATAGATAACTAATTAAATAAGTAATTACCACTGCCCTAATTATTTTGACTCTAATGAAATACCTTGTTATTTAAGCATAGTAGGTATAGTATATAATATTTTAGTGTATATTTTTTCTGCTACAATGCCTTATTACAGACCTGTTAGCTAAGGGTAAATTACGTCATAACATTTCTATGATTTTGCCGGGTTGTAATGTTGTGCTGAAAATTGAAATCGTACGCCTTTGTAACGTAATTTGAATTCAGAACATCTCGCACCCGAAGCAAATTCGTTCCTCCTTTCAAAAGAGTTTTAATTTTTTTTATTATAAAAACCTAAATCAACGCGTGCAAAGCCGCGAGTATCATCTATGTAGTACAATATAAAATATACTCACCGCAAAACATAAGCACATGACATCCAAAACTGCAACTGCATTGTTTCGATCTTAGTTTAAATAGCCGGCACCGAAGTGAAGTTTGAACAGGACACGCTGGCATTGAAGTCCTTTAAACGCAATGTTTTGTTTTCATTTCATGCAAACCGCGCTGCGGTTGCCGCGCGGTGGTAGAAACGCACAACCAACGTTGGCATAGACTTTCTATCGCGTTGTTTTGATCAAGGTAATTAAAAATATTTTGTTAATTGTATGGTGGAAACGGCTCTAGCCTCTAGCGTTCTAGATGATTGTATTTATATTGAGCCGCCCGGTGGGCACCCGGGCGCATCCGAGGCGGCTCCAGCTCCAGCGGACGGATGGACGGGCAGACAGACAGACGGACAGAAATAAAAAACCAGCCAAGTGCGAGTCAGGCTCACACACTGAGGGTTCCGTACTATAGTCGTATTATTTCGACATTTTGCACGATAATTCAAAAACTATGATGCGTAAAAATAAATAAAAATCTGTTTTAGTATTCACAGGTAAAGCCCTTTCATATGATACCCAACTTGATATAGTTATCTTACTTCGAATATTGAAAATACTAATTATTAGTTCATTACCACAATTTTTTTTTTGTGTGATCTAACCCTAAATTCACGGTTTTCAGATTTTCCCCCTAAAGCCAGCTATAAGACCCACCTACCTGCCAAATTTCATGATTCTAGGTCAACGGGAAGTACCCTGTAGGTTTCTTGACAGACAGACAGACAACAAAGTGATCCTATAAGGGTCCACGTTCATCCCGAGGCCTACCACGCCTTAGCGGTAAATATTTCTATTAGAGTATGAAGATTCTTTAACTATTGTAAAACCTGTATTTGTTACACATACCTATTCAGCAAATAAATTACACTTACTTACATAGTTCGTATTCTTGTTCCACTTGGCCACACATCGCAACAGTGAGCAATATTTCTAAAATCGATTGCAAACTTTGATTTGAATGCACAAGCAAAGTAACAAACAGGCAAAGAAGAAAGCTTCTACGTTTAGGTAATTTTTCATTGTCATTCAATTCCAATCAACGTTTCAAAAATTTCAATCCTTCAGCTCATCGGGAAGTTAATTTAAAACCGATTGTAATATTTGTACGCAAAAAGCCAAACAAACTAAGGAACAAGCATGGAAGGGAAGTAATATTGCATTGTCATCCAGTTTAAAATCGACCTAAAAGACAAAAAAACAACCAAACAAACAGGCAGACAAGATAGCAAGTTAATATTGCTTCGTCATCCAGTTTCAGTATCGAGAAGTTAGTTTAAAATCGTTTGTTAACTATTTTTAGGGCTCCGTAGTCCGTACCTTAAAAGGAAAAAGGAATCCAATAAGGGTTCACTTTGTTGTCTATTCTGTTTGTTTTGACGACTTCCCTGGCGCAGTGGTGAGCGCTGTGGTCTTAATAGTGGGAGGTCCCGGGTTCGATTCCTGGCAGGGGTTTGGAATTTTATAATTTCTAAATTTCTGGTCTGGTCTGGTGGGAGGCTTCGGCCGTGGCTAGTTACCACCCTACCGGCAAAGCCGTGCCGCCAAGCGATTTAGCGTTCCGGTACGATGCCGTGTAGAAACCAAAGGGGTATGGGTTTAATAAAAACTGCCATACCCCTTCCACGTTAGCCCGCTATCATCTTAGACTGCATCATCACTTACCACCAGGTGAGATTGCAGTCAAGGGCTAACTTGTATCTGAAAAAAAAAAAAAAAAAAAATCTGTCCATCTGTCCGTCTATCCGTGTGTCCATCGTGTATGTCAAGAAAACCTATAGGGTACTTCCCGTTGACCTAAAATCATGAAATTTGTAGATAGGTAGGTCTTATAGCACAAGTAAATGAATAAATTCAAAAACCGCGAATTTGTGGTTACATAACAAAAAAAAATTAAAAAGTATTCACGAAATTTTTCTAACCACATTTTAACAACAGCGCCATCTATATGTGATTCGATAAATTAAAATAAATTTATCAAATCACATAGATGACGCTGTTGTCATTATCTTGCAGTGTTGCACATAAAAATGTTAAAATATCTTATACGATAGTACGGAACCCTTCGTGTGCGAGTCCGACTCGCACTTGACCGGTTTTTTTGACAAACAGATCGACAATAAAGCGAGTTAAATAAGCGTGTTAAAATAACGCGTGATCTAACACGGCGGTACTTTGCTCTACCCTTTTACGCTTTTGTCCGGTGGGAGGCTTCGGCCGTGGCTAGTTACCACTCTACCGGCGAAGCCGTGCCGCCAAGCGATTTAGCGTTCCGGTACGATGCCATGTAGAAACCAAAGGAGCATGGGTTTAATAAAAAACTGCCATACCCCTTCCAGGTTAGCCCGCTTCATCTTAGACTGCATCATCACTTACCACCAGGTGAGTTTGCAGTCAAGGGCTAACTTGTATCTGAATGAAATAATAATATCCTCCCTCAGCGGCAGTGAATCTGAATATGCCCTAATGAATATTACTCGTTCAATAAATAACCTTAAATACATTTTGCCATTTTTTGTTGCCAGTAATTAATTATACTATTGTTCTCCGACATAACAATCCTTTTACCAATGACATGCCTGCTTTTTTAGGGTCCCGTACCTCAAAAGGAAAAACTTGGTTGTCTGTCTGTCTGTCAAGAAACCTACAGGGTACTTCCCGTTGACCTAGAATCATGAAATTTGGTAGGGAGGTAGGTCTTATAGCACACGTAAGGGGAAAAATCCAGAAAACGTTAATAAATAAAAAAAATTAAATTGTTTTCATAAACTAAAAATTAATATTTTCAATTTCCGAAGTAAGATAACTACATCAAGTATATGGGGTATCATATTATTATGAAAGGGCTTCACTTGTGCATTCTAAAACAGGTTTTTATTTATTTTTATGCATTATAGTTTGTGATGTAATGTCGAAAAAATACTACTATAGTACGGAACCCTCTTTGCGCGAGCCTGAGCCTCGCACTTGGCCGTTTTTTTTATTGAAGTCAAAAATTGCGGATGCAAGCTGTTGCTATTTTTAGGGTTCCGCAGGGTGCCAACAGTAGCATTACTAAAAATCTGCTGTCCGTCTGTATGTCCGATGATATTGATATTATTATATTGATTTTGTTACTGTAACTTAATTAATCATTCATCACTCGTGATTGACGCATTATTGACTGACGCAGAACCTATCGTCTACGCCTATCAAACAGTCAGCTGAACAAACTTTACTTTGATATAAACTAAAGGCAGCCACGCAACTTAGCCAGTTCAATTTGATTTTATAAGCTTTGCGGTGAGTGTGGCTCCATTTTTATTTATTTATAGACTAGCGCTTGGCTGCGATCAGACCTGGTGGCAAGTGATGATGCGGCCCAAGATGAAGCACGCCTGGCTAGAAGATGCCTATTCATTCTCAACTTGAAGGTATACCCATATTATCATTGGAGGGGAAAACTGATGCTGGAAGGGTGTTCCAAATCTTCGCGCTTCGGATTAGAAATGAGGAGGCAAAATTGCTTCGTACGTATCCGTGGAATATCGACTACGTACGGGTGCAGACCTTGACAATGCCTTGCGGTACGATAGTAGAAGGGTGAAGGAGGAACCAGGTTGAAAAGTTCTTCGGCAGACTCTCCGAAATATATGCTATTGACCAGCGCTCCGTCACCAATGAGTCTTCTAGCGCGACGGTTCACCGAATGCAATGCATCAAGCAGATACTTGGCAGAGCCATCCCATAAGTGACTGCAGTACTCCATGCATGATCGAACTTGTGCTGGGTACAGGTTAAGAAGCTGTTCCGGCGTCAAGCGGTTGATAAAGATGATGACTAAACTAGGGGGCAAAAATCATCCTTCTTAAAAAAATTCTATTTTTAGATGGCAAAGTTACTCGTCACAGGGATCCTTGTGGTGGTCGGCTTAGCAGCATGGGTCAGTGCACAGGCGCCGAGCGTCCCACAGTTGGACCCCAATGAGTGGTGGGGTCCATCTGACAAGAAGGGCACCGTGGACACATCCATCAGACCCTTCCAAGTTACGTTCCCGGAAGAGGTAATTTGTACAATGTTGTGTTGGTTTTGTTATTTATTTATCAGATCTCCAAAACATTTAATAGCCCTTTTTTTAAATTCTATAACAAGTTAGCCCTTGACTTCGATCTCACCTCACCTAGGTGGTAGCGGGAAGGGGCATGCCAGTTTTATTAAACCCATACCCCATATAGGTTTCTACACAACATCGTACCGGAATGCTAAATCCCTTGGAAGCACGGCTTTGCCGGTGATAACTAGCCACGTGGCATCCCACCAGACCAGACCAGAGACAATTTAGAAAATATAAATTCCCCAACTGCGCCTGCCCGGAATCGAACCAGTGACTTCTCACTTATAAGTACCACAGCGCTCATTACTGAGATGAGGGGGAGGAGGAGAGAGAGGTATAATATGACTTTGACTTCACATTGACTCTATAAATATTCCAGTTTTTTATGCGCACCTACGTAACTTTCTCCAAGTCGGTAATATAGAAGTGATTATTTTTAGATGATCCTGGATCTGAAAGACCGTCTGCTCAATCACCGTAAGCCCGCACCACCCCTGGAAGGCGTTGGGTTCCAATACGGGTTCAACTCCAACGAGCTCCCGACCTGGGTGGACTACTGGGCTAATGAGTACAACTTCACCCAGAGGGAGGAGTACTTCAACCAGTTCCCGCACTACAAGACTAATATACAGGGTCTGGATATACACTTCATCTGGATAAAGCCTCAGGTAAGATGCTTCTACTTCTATCTTCTTATATTACGGGTAAAGGAGCGGACTGAAAACCGAAAGGTCGACGGTTCGAGCCCCGCCCGTTGCACTATTGTCGTACCTACTCCTCGCACAAGCTCGACGCTTAGTTGGAGAGGAAAGGGGAATATTAGTCATTTAACATGGCTAATATTCTTTAACAAAAAGTCGAAGACATGTCTTCAAGCACTGAGGAATTTTGAACGAGAGTACATCTCGAAGCTTCCTGAACGCTGCCCCTGAATTAGATACGGCAGCTAACTAACCTCTTTTTCGAAATTGGCCTACCTAGCTGATTTTACAATTTTATATGGTAATAATATGCAGGTACTTAATTGTATTATGTGTCGATGACGTGTCGGTATCGGGATAAACTTGGACAAAACAAAGGTAATGTTCAATCAACACGTTGTTCCGTCACCGAGAAGGGTCGAAAATGTTGGCATCGAAATTGTTTCACAATACAATTACCTTGGCCAAATAATTCAATTAGGTGGAAGCAATTTTGACAAGGAAGCCAACAGAAGAATTCGGCTAGGTTGGGCAGCTTTTGGGAAGTTGAGTCAAGTCTTCTCATCGTCAATTACTCAGTGCCTGAAGACAAAGTCTTTAACCAGTGCGTTCTTCCCGTCCTCACCTATGGTGCTGAAACGTGGATACTGACAAACGGCCTTGTTAACAAATTCAAAGTCGCTCAGCGAGCTATGGCAAGGGCTATGTTAGGAGTTTCCCTGAGGGATAAGATCCGAAATGAGGAGATCCGCAGGAGAACCAAGGTCACTGACAGACCAAACTATTAGCAAGCTGAAGTGGCAGTGGGCAGGTCATGCCTGTCGTAGAGGCGATGGCCTTTGGAGCCGGAAAGTCCTTGAGTGGAGACCGCGTTTAAGCAAGCGTAGTGTGGGACGCCCTCCAGCACGATGGACCGACGATTAAAGAGGCTGGCGGAAAGGAAGTGGCTGGATGAGGAAGGCTGAGGATCGGGTATGGTGGCGCACTTTAGGGAAGGCCTATGTCCAACAGTGGACATCCACAGGTCGATGATGATGTATTATGTGAAATCATTTATTTTAGGTAAAGGTGGACATGCAGCATACCTATAACCTAACGTAATGTCAAACCTCTCAGGTACCAGCTGGTATTACTGTGGTCCCCCTGCTTCTGCTGCACGGTCGGCCCGGCTCCGTGCGCGAGTTCTATGACGTCATCCCCCTGTTGTCCCAACCTTACGAGGGATACAACTTCGCGTTCGAGCTGATCGTGCCAAGCTTGCCTGCGTTTGGATTCTCTGATGTAAGTCTTCATCATCATCATGATCAACCCATCGTCGGCTCACTACAGAGCACGGGTCTCCTCTCAGAGTGAGAAGGGTTTTGGCCATAATCTACCACGCTGGCCATGTGCGGATTGGTAGACTTCTCACACCTTTGAGAACATTATTGAGAACTCTCGGGCATGCAGATAGCCTGTGATAGCCGAGTGGTTAGGACGTCCGCCTTCCAATTGGAGGTCGGGGGTTCGATCCCGGGCACGCACCTCTAACTTTTCGGAGTTATGTGCGTTGTAAGTAATTAAATATCATTTTCTTTAACTGTGAAGGAAAACATCGTGAGGAAACCTTTTGTAAGTGGTTGTAAGTAATGTCCTATTGGGCCCGGCTGAGTTTGTTGTGGGCTCTTCTCAGACCTGGACGCGTTTGGAACCCTCGCAGCTTTAGTTTTAAGTACGTATTAATTATAAACACTATGTATATTATCATATTACAAATTAACAATTTTGACCATCAGTAGGTAAGCTTAACATTTTACCTATTTTGAATAAATAATTTGAGTTTGAGTTTGGACTCTCTCTCCCTCTCACATAATTTATTCGGTAATAAATTAAATTATTTAAGTGTATAACACGGTTAGGTATAGAAGTTGGTTAAAAAAATTATTTCACAATTTTTAGTGGCCCCATGTACTTATTAAAATATGTTATGCCTGGTTAAAACTTTTTTTTATTTTATTCATTATAGGTATACGCTTGACCACAATCACACCTGATGGGAAGTGATGATGTGGCCTAAGATGGGACGCGTTTACCTAGAAGATGCCTATTCACTCTTGTTTTTAACCGACTTCAAAAAAGGAGGAGGTTCTCAATTCGTCGGAATCTTTTTATTTTTTTATTTTATTTTTTATGTATGTTCCCCGATAACTCGAAAACGCCTAGACCGATTTTGAAAATTATTTTTTTGTTTGAAAGGGTATACTTCAAAGTTGGTCCCATTTCAATTTGGTGAAGATCTGATGAACATCTTCGAAGATAGATACTGGAACTCCTCAACGGATAAGAGTAAATTGCTCGCGATCAGTGTAATAGCTTAGTAAACAGTAGACTTTTAACCAGTCATAGCATAATTCCATGGGGCCACTAAAAATTGTGAAATAAAAAATTTTTACAAAAAAAATAAAAACCGACTTCGTTACACAAACACTAAAAATTGAAAAATAATTTAATTTATTACCGAATATATTATGTATACAAGAGTTAATATAGTTCCATAATAATATTTTTTGGGGTCGGTGCCAATGAGGTGCCATTGTGGAGTCCCATAAAAATATGAAGTCTAGACGATTCGCGCAGCTAAAGCTAATTGGCACCGGCACCAAAAAGTATTATTATGGAAATATATTAACTCTTGTATACATAATATATTCGGTAATAAATTAAATTATTTTTCAATTTTTAGTGTTTGTGTAACGAAGTCGGTTTTTATTTTTTTTGTAAAATTTTTTTATAAAGATACCCGGGTTGTAAAAAATAATCCTAATATAGGCACCAGCGAGACCAGGCGTGGCACCACCACAAATAGCAGTCATCTTCAAGAACCTGATGTCTAGACTAGGCCACGAGCAGTTCTACATCCAGGGCGGGGATTGGGGCTCCATAATTGGCAGCGCTATATGCACGTTATACCCCAATAATGTGTTGGGCTACCATTCCAATTTGCTTCTAGTACAGGTATATCTACAGATTTTCATTTAGTTATAATATCTAAGTACACGCTGAAATTTTAGTGGTTGTCATCCCGCGGCAGAAGGATTTGCCCTCAGTAGTATCTACTATCGAAACATCGAGTTAAACTTAAAAAAATATAAAATGTTTTTGTTTTGAAATAATTGAAAAAAATCATCAACTCGAAAGTGTGAGAAACAATAGTAATTCACTAGACATAACGTGAAAGGACATCCACTTGAACCACGCTGCCAAATAAATTGAAAAATTTAGAGCAAAATAAGCTCTCTTGCGTTGTGATATGACATAAACTAGCCTGCATGTACGCGGTGCTACTATTGGTTCGAGGTCTCATTCGAGTTTCGTTTTTCTCGATTGTTTTGCCATTCTTGACTCTAATAATTTTTTATATTTTTAAATCGATTGAAATACCATGACAACATCATTTTGCTTCGGGAAAACAACGATTACAATTTCAGCGTGTACCTATATATGGTTGCGTACGACTGGTACCACGAAGTAGCTATCAACCGATTTGATTTTAATTGATTATTTATATGTATTTCGGCTGCTGCGAGTTAAAAACTAAAAGGGATTGAGAACAATTCTCCAGTTCAATTATTGTAGTTATCTCTTGAAACTAACTGTGCAGATGTAAGTAGGTATAGTCGGTACTCGGTACCACAGAATATATAAAAGTATTAGTCCCGCAAATTGCTAATGCGCGTGGCCGCCATTTTAGTGACGTCAGCACTAGACTGAAGTTTCGAGCTGATGGTATATTTTTATTTAGTCATTTCGATGTTAATGAGACATTCTTCCAGCGCAATTTGCGGGACGTATCGGTACTGTGACTTTTATAGTTTCACTAAATACTTTTGTTTATGATACAGAACAGTTGTACGGAAACCAAAACTCTTGCGAGAGCCATGGTCGCCTCCGTGCAGCTGACTTCATCGGAAGCCGCCAAAATTAAGAACCTGACAAACATCATAGAAGAGACTGGTTACATACATGAGCAAGCTACGAAACCTGAAACTTTGGGTAAGTCATAGCAAGCAAATAGAATAATCTACTGTCTGGGACCTTCAATGGGTGAAATTGCTTACGATGGCGTGCAGTGCGGTTGTAGAAAAAGGAGGGTGAAATGAGGTCAAACAGCTCCCCATTATTAACACGCAAAGAGAGCTTAGTCTTTGCGGTGCTTTAAGGCTTTCCAACGAGCTGGTTAGTTTGGGATCGTCCACAAGTAGAACAACCAGCTTTTGGATTCGATCAAATGGTAGGGTTGGTAATTATATTCTCAGACCAGCATGCTGATTCGCTAACTCAGTGTCCAACGTTGAATGATAGCCACCAAGCTCATTTGACATTGGTTGATTCTACATTGCTGTTTCACTGAGTGATATTAAAATAATTATTCGTAAAAACCTTCAATGGATTAAAAATAAATGTCATTTAAGCTCGGTGGCTATCATTAATCGTTGGACACTGAGTTAGCGAATCACTCTACTGGGCGCGTTTGGAACCCTCGTAGCTTTAGTTTTAAGTTTACGTAATAATTATCAGCACTATAATATGTTCCAAAACATCAGACTATCAAAAAGAGTAATTTATTACCGACTAGCTGATGCCAGCGACTTCGTCTGCGTGGAATTAGGTTTTTTAAAAATCCCGTGGGAACTCTTTTATTTTCCGGGATAAAAAGTAGCCTATGTAACTCTGCAGGTCTTTATCTATACCCATGCAAAATATCACGTCAATCCGTTGCACCGTTGCGACGTGATTGAAGGACAAACCAACAAACCAATAAACCAACAAACCAACAAACAAACACACTTTCGCATTTATAATAAGGGTAATGATTTTGAATAAATCATTTGACTTTGACATTGACTTTGACTTTGACTATTTATGTAACTTCTTCTTTCTTAACAGGTGCCAGCCTCTCAGACTCAGCGGTTGGTTTCCTCGCCTACATGCTGGAGAAGTTCTCAACTGGTACCAAGTTGGAGCACCGCAACGAGGCCGACGGTGGCCTCTCCTACCGCTTCTCCAAGGACGAACTCCTCGACAACATCATGGTGTACTGGAGCACCAACACCATCACCACGTCCATGAGGATATATGCTGAGTTCTTCAGTAATAAGAACAGAGTTTTCGCAATTGACGAGTAAGATTTATTTATGGGTTTTATATAAATACCGACGTGATATAAGTGACTGTGTTTTTTAAATTATTCTCTATAATAATGAATTCTAATAGCCCCATAAACTACCTCTATACAAAACATCACATCATTTTTAGGGTTACGTACCTATATCAAAAGGAAAAACGGAATCCTTATAGGATCACTTTGTTGTCTGTCTGTCTGTCAAGATACCTACAGGGTACTTCCCGTTGACCTAGAATCATGAAATTTGGCAGGTAGATAGTCTTATATAGCAGACATTAGGGAAAAAACTGAAAACCGTGAGTTTGTGGTTACTTCACACAAAAAAATTAAATTGTGGTCATGAACTAATAAATAATAATTAAAATTTGCAATTATCAATGTAAGATAACTATATCAAGTGGGGTATCATATGAAAGGGCTTCATCTGTGGATTCCAAAACAGATTTTTATTTATTTTTCGATTTATCGTGCAAAATGTCGGAAAAATGCGACTGTACTACGGAACCTCGGTGCGCGAGCCTGACTCGCACTTGGCCGGTTTTTTATTACTACAGTCCAATACCCTATTATGAAAGCTGTGATAGCCTAGTCGGTAGGACGTCCGCCTTCTGATCGGAGGTCGGGGGTTCGATCCCGGGCACGCATCTCTAACTTTTCGTAGTTATGTGCGTTTTAAATAATTAAATATCACTTGCTTTGACGGTGAAGGAAAACATCGTGAGGAAACCTGCATGCCTGGGAGTTCTCCATAATGTTCTTAAACGTGTGTGAAGTCTTCCAATCCGCACATGGTCAGCGTGGTAGACTGTGGCCAAAACCCTTCTCACTATGAGAGGAGACCCGTGCTCTGTAGTGAGCCGCTGATGGGTTGATCATGATGATGATGAATACCCTATTACATCTATCGCAAATTCTATTCTATCTCACAAATTAATCTTAGTTTACCGCCTTTGTTTGTATGTCATTTCAAAGTAATTCTTTTGTTAAGGTACCCCACCCCAGTGCCAACCTGCAGCATCCAAGCCAAGAACGAGTTCCTGGGCATGACGAAGAGCAAGCTGAAGTATCCCAACCTCCTCGACGTGACGCTCCTGGACGACGGAGGACACTTCCTGGCCTTCGAGCTGCCTCAACTCTTCGTCAAAGACGTCTTCCGAGGAATGAAAACCATCATGGAATTCCGTAAAACGAGGACCGAGTTGTAAATGTTATGTTGAAGTTTTTATTTAAATTAAACGGTCAATAATAGTGGTCAATATAAATTTTATATTATACTAGCTTATGCTCGCGACTTCGTCCGCGTGGACTACAAAATTTCAAACCCTTATTTCACCCCCTTAGGAGTTGAATTTTCAAATATCCTTTCTTAGCGGATGCCTACGTCATAATAGCTATCTGCATGCCAAATTTCAGCCCGATCCGTCCAGTAGTTTGAGCTGTGCGTTGATAGATCAGTCAGTCAGTCAGTCAGTCAGTCAGTCACCTTTTCCTTTTATATATATATATAGATACCTACCTACTGCCGTTTTTATTTTTCTACCTTGGCTATAATAGTCGCAAATCCTCAAACTTTTTTAATGAAAATCTATAATATAAAAATGAATCGCCTAAATGTGTTGCTCATCGCAACTTTACACAACAGCATCTTCTAGGCAAGCATGCTCCATCATCACTTGCCATCACTTGCCATCACTTGCCACAGGTCTGAGTGCAGTCAAGCGCTAGTCTATAAATTAAAAAAAAACTGAGATAAGTAATGGTTTTAATTTGAAACTTACGTAAGTACATCGCTTACTAAATCAATATAGATTTAATAGTTGAAGAGTTATGTGGAGTGCAATTATGAGGAGTTCTGTAGGAGGACCACTTTATCTATGAGTCTCTGGTCTATGAGGAGTGAGGACCAATGTAATCGACATAGCTCAACGGGTTGCGAAGCTGAAGTGGCAATGGGCAGGGCACATAGTTCGTACAACCAATAAACGTTGGGGTCCCAAAGTGCTAGAATGATGACTTCGCACTGGAAAGCGCAGCATTGGAAGACCTCCCACTAGTTGGACAGATTTTTTTATTCAGATACAAGTTAGCCCTCAACTGCAATCTCACCTGGTGGTAAGTGATGATGCAGTCTAAGGTGGAAGCTGGCTAACCTGGAATGGGTATGGCAATTTTTTATTAAACACACACCCTTTTGGTTTCTACACGGCATCATACCGGAACGCTAAATCGCTAGGCGGCACGGCTTTGCTGGTAGGGTGGTAACTAGCCACGGTCGAAGCCTTCCATCAGACCAGACCAGAAATTTAGAAATTATAATACTCCAAACCTCTGCCGGGAATCGAACCCAGGACCTCCCACTAATAAGATAACAGTGCTTACCACTACGCCAGGGAGGTTGTCTAAAGAGATGACATCAATCGAGGCGCAGGGGGCCGCTGGATTCGGGCGTCGCAAGATTGTGGCGTGTGGAAATCCCTACAAGAGACTTATGTCCAGCAGTGGACATCTATCGGCTGATAATGATGACGATGATTATGAATTCAAGAGCATGAGTGTAAGAACACTACATAAGTAAAAATTCATGGCTTTTGAAAACAACAAGCGAGGTTGCTAGGGAAGTTAGCACTATAGTTTCACTTATTTACTTAGGTAATTCGTTACACAGCTGAATCTCAATTAAGTAAACTATGATCATGTACTTACTTAGATATAATATAATACAATTACGCAAGTGTTAAAAAGTAAATATTGGTTTAATAAATAAAGTACTTAACCATATTTACTTATAAGTTAACAAATAGCAAAAATTCTATGTTATCTCAGCTGAAATAATATCGAAATCAAATGAACAAAATAATTTTAATCCAAAAAAACAATGATGTAATTTCTATTTTTAAATGAAAAATATGGTGTAAAAAGGCAGGTATTGATAAATGCGACAACTTTTGGATTGAGGAATTATATTATGATTACAGTGCGACAAGGCCATCTAGAATAGAATAGAATAGTATCTCTATACCTTTCGTCAAAATATGTTGAATGGATGAACCGTGAATAGCTAGCTGACCAGACTGACAGATACACACACTTTCGCATTATACAGTATGGATTATGGATATCTTCTAAATATATAAAAAGAAAAACTGACTGACTGACTGACTGACTTTTTAGTTGAAACATTAGAGCTTTTCAAGTTCCTACTGTTATAGAGAGAGCCAGCGCGTGCCAGACCTTCCTTATCTATATGTATTAAACTAAAAGGTGACTGACTGACTGATCTATCAACGCAAAGCTCAAACTGCTGGACGGATCAAGCTTAAATTTAGCATGCAGATATGAGATAACTATTATTACGTAGACATCCGCTAAGAAAGGATTTTTGAAAATTCGGCCCCTAAAGGAGTAAAATAGGGGGTTGTGTGTACTCCACGCGGACGAAGTCGCGGGAAAGTTTGAATTGACATGTTTGCCTCTGAAAATTGAGTTTTTTGTCTGTCGGTCTGGGTAACCGACAGGGTACTTCCCGTTGACCTAGAATCATGAAATTTGGCAGATAGGTAGGTTTTATAGCAGACATTAGGGGGAAAATCTAAAAACCGTGAATTTTTGGTTATATCACACAAAAAAAATTTAATTCTGGTCATGAACTAATAATTCGTATTTTCAATTTTCAAAGTAAGATATCAAGTTTTTTATTAATGAAGTCGCGGGCGTCATCTATTTGGTACAGAGATAGCTTGCATCCTGGAAATGGACATAGGATATATTTTATCCTGGAAATCAAAGAGTTCCCGTGGGATTTTAAAAACTAAATGCATGCGGATGAAGTTGTTGGCATCATTTAGTAGATAGGGTAATAATGAAAAAACCGGCCAAGTGCGAGTAAGACTCGCGCACGGAGGGTTCCGTACTCGGGTATTTTTTTCGATATTTTGCACGATAAATCAAAACTACTATGCGTAAAAATAAATAAAATCTTGTTTTAGAATATACAGGTAAAGCTCTTTCATATGATACTCCACTTGGTATAGTTAGTAGGTACTTCGACAATTTGTTCATGAACACATTTTAATATTTTTTTGTGATGTAACTACAAATCCACGGTTTTCAGATTTATTGCTTTACTTGTGCTATAAACCTATCTTTCATGATTCTACATATGTCAACGGGCTATTCGTGACAGACAGACGGATAGACGAAGTTTTTGACTTTAGTTTTGTTTTTAGGGTTCTTAAAAACAAACTAAAGTCAAAAACTAAAATATTTTAGACCCAAAAAGCATTGGCCATTGCACGTGCGTTCGCCAGGAGACGTTCGCCTACCAACGTATTCGACTCTGGTGAATCAGTAATTAATGCCAACTGTTTAAACAGTTTCCTAACTGTTTACTATAGAGAGTAACATTTTGAAATGGCTCAGTAAGTGATGTTGAAAAAACGTTAATTTTAATTTGGTTTGGTTTGGAGATTGTGTGCCTAATCGGCCCTATTATTAATTGTTTCAAATTTTTGTACAGTTTAGTCATTGATCTAAATATATAAAATTCAAAGTCCTGACTGACTGACTGACTTATATATATCAACGCACAGCCTAAACCCCTGGTCCTAGAGACATGTAATCTTGAGGGTGTGTTCTTTGTAAAGAGTACGTATCCACTAAGATAGGATTTTTTGAAATTCCACCCCTAAGTGGGTTAAATAGGGGATGAAAGTTTGTATGAAAGTCTGTAATTGTTCAAGTTATTTACATGAAAATTGGTATTTGGGTTTTCGGTAATAAATGAAGAAATATGTATTTCAGGATTTTTGGAAATTCAACCCTCACCTCGATTTTATAAATTGCACCCGAGCGAAGCCGGGGCGGGTCAGCTAGTTTATTATAATAAATCAATGAGTTTAGTCGTTTGTTTATAATATTAGAGTAGTTTTTTCATTTTATTGTGTCGCACTAGTTGTCGCGCTAAGCTGTGGTTACTGTAGTGGATTACACATTTGCCAATTTTGCTAGATTTAAGTCGCAGTTTTAACTTTTAATATGTAATTGTTTGCTGACACAAATAAAATAAAACACTTAGTTTTTAAGAGTTACTTTGTGGAAGTCCATGGTACACAAGGAATTCGCTAAAACAGACAAATCATACTAATATTATAAATGCGAAAGCGTGTTGTGTGTTGTGTGCTTCAACCACGCCGCAAGGTCTTGCACTCTAGTAATAAAATGAAGTGATTTTTTGTATAGCGGTAGTTTATGGGGCTAGAGTTCATTATTAAAAAGAATAATTTAAAAAGATCATGATTTTTATTTATTTTTAACATGAACGTCACTGAGAACGTGAATAATGACGTCACAATATTTAAAAAATATTTTTTCAATATTTTTTTAACATAAAAGTAGAGTAATTTCTGCGGGAAAATATTTTTTTATGTTAAAAAACTAAAAAATATTTGTCGTTTACGCCATGTGACGTCATCAATCGCTTTCAAATGTATAAATGGCTGTGTTTGTTCTGGGCTCTTCTCGAACAGGGTGCGTTTGAAACCCTCGCGTAGCTTAAGTTTTAAGTCTACGTAATTATTTATCAATTAAGTACATTAAGCTCATATAGCTTTTTGAGTACTGTGTGACTACCGTGAGTGATAAGATATTCATAGAAATATCAATATCTTACAGCTCGACTCACTCCTCTATGTTCCGTCTCAAAATATCACCCATTGAAAATAACACTTCTATATAAACTTCTATTTAGTGTTACGTTTCCGTTTATTTTTTTAAAGATCGACTTTGCGGTAAGTCAGCTTTTATTAATTAGATATTTATATAGTTTTACTTCTATTAATACCTAATAATTAAGTATTTAACTTCTTGCTGAAGTAGGCAGGTAGAAATTACGTAGCTAGGTACCTACTACTTGTTTTATGTATGCGAGACAATGGTCGCTAACCAGTGGCGTGCACAGGGTTCAAAGCCAGGGTAAGCAGTAGTTAGGAAGGTACCTACTTACATTGACCATTAAGCTATTTCAACTAGGGTAACTATTTCTTGGGTAAGCAGTGCTTTTATGCCTCTATGAGCTGCACGCCACTGTCGCTAACTATGGGCCTCATTTATGAAAGCTCAGAGCGCTCAGTCACCCAGTGATGGAGAGAGCTACGCTTGGAGTTTCTCTACGTGATCGAAACAGAGATGAGGAGATCCGTATAGGCAGAGATTATAATATATTAACAAGTAAGTACTTGTTAATATATTATCTCTAGTATAGGTGAACCAGAGTAATCGAATTAGCTCAACGGGTTACGAAGCTGAAGTGGCAATGGGCAGCGCACATAGTTCGAAAAACCGATAGACGTTGGGGTCCAAATGTGCTAGAATGGCGACCTCGCAACGGAAAGCGCAGCGTTGGAAGACCTAGGTGGAACGACGACATCAAACGAGTCGCAGGCAGCCGCTGGATTTTTACCTACTGTTAATCTATCCAGTTACTATGTACGTTATTAAGTCTGTCTGTTATTAAGTTAATCTGTACATGTTAGTTTATAAGTAAATTTGTTTCACCTCTAATTGACAACCATACTGTTTATTGTATGTATTTAAATGTGCGGTCTTTTATGTATGGAAGTTGTTGGTGATAAATAAATTTAAAAAAAAAGTAAGATAACTATATCAAGTGGGGTATCATATGAAAGGTCCCTTCACCTGTACATTGTAAAACAGATTTTTATTTATTTTTATATGCATCATAGTTTTTGAATTATCGTGCAAAATGTCGAAAAAATACGACTGTATTACGGAACCCTCGTTGCGCGAGCCTGACTCGCACTTGGCTGGTTTTTAGGGTTCCGAACCTCAAAAGGAAAAACGGAATCCTTATAGGATCACTTTGTTGTCTGTCTGTCTGTCTGTCTGTCCGTCTGTCTGTCAAGAAACCTACAGGGTACTTCCCGTTGACCTAGAATCATGAAATTTGGCAGGTAGGTAGATCTTATAGCTGACATTTGGGGAAAAATCTGAAAACCGTGAATTTAGGGTTAGATCACACAAAAAAAATTAAATTGTGGTCATGAACTAATAATTAGTATTTTCAACTTTCGAAGTGAGTGACTATATCAAGTGGGGTATCATATGAAAGGTCTTCACCTGTACATTCTAAAACAGATTTTTATTTATTTTCATGCATCATAGTTTTTGAATTATCGTGAAAAATTTCGAAAAAATACGACTGTAGTACGGAACCCTCATTGCGCGAGCCTGACTCGCACTTGGCCGGTTTTTTTGTATAGCAGTAGTTTATGGGGCTAGAATTCGTTAATTAAGAGAATAATTATTTATTAAGCTTTATTTTATTACTACAGTCCCGACCCGATCGATGATGATGATGATTAGCTTTAGATAGTACGTATTAATTATCACCTCTATAATATCATATTACAAATAAAAAAATTGACAATCAGGAAGCGTAAAATTTTACCTATCTTCTCTATTGAATCGCTAAATGTGTTGCTGATCGCAAATCTCGAGAACAGCTGAACCGATTTCGCTAATTCTTTTTTCTTAATATTCCTTGAAGTACGAGGATGGTTCTTACGGAGAGAAAAATTAAAAAAAAATGCTGAAAAGAATCGACTGTTAGGCG
This sequence comes from Maniola hyperantus, assembly GCF_902806685.2. NCBI lineage: Eukaryota > Metazoa > Arthropoda > Insecta > Lepidoptera > Nymphalidae > Maniola > Maniola hyperantus. Next base: position 15,923,670 of record NC_048542.1, on the reverse strand, counting down.
GTACGAAGTTCGCCGGGGCAGCTAGCTCTGAATAAATAATTTGAGTTTTGAGTTTACTTGTACAATTGGGTTAGGTTAGTTAAGTAAAAATTGAGAAAAAAATCAACTGCCTAAATAAAATTTTAGATGGCAAAGTTATGGAGCCTAGTCCTGGTTATCACCGCAGCAGCATGGGGAGCCAATGCCCTGCCTCAACTAGACCACAACGAGTGGTGGGGCCCACAAGATTTGCTGACGGATGCAGCTCAGTTGCAGTCCAGAAGATCCATTAAGCCCTTCGAAGTTCATTTCAGACAGGAGGTAGGTTTGTATTCTGTATTTAAACTACTTATATGGATGGGAATAAAAATAAATACCTATTTATATCTTCTTCCTTATACATATGTATATAAAATTCAAAGTCCTGACTTAGGTATATATTATATCAACGCACAGCCTGAACCGCGCGTCCTAGATGCATGAAATTTTTAGGGCGTGTTCTTTGTAAAGAGTATGTATCCACTAAGAATGGATTTTTGTATGTATGAAAGTTTGTCACTTTTGAATTTAAGTACATCGATGAAAATTGGTATTTAAGCTTTCTATATTAAAAATAAAAAAATACGTTACCTATTTCATCGATTTTTGAAAATTCTACTACCAAGGAGGTTAAATAAGAGATGAAAGTTTGCATGAAAGTCCGTCATTTTTCAAGTTATTTGCATGAAAATTGGTATTTGGGTTTTCGGTGGATATGTGATGATGAGTGGGTCTTCTCCGTTTGGCCGAGACGGCCAGACGGGGGTACGGGCCTCGAGGCTTGGCCTCCTCATCCAGGTGTGGCGCCGGGCATCTTTGTACCCAGGTGTCGTTCTTTTAGCCGTGTATAACCGGCTAGGACCTGCCATCTTGGCTTTAGGCCCTGGTGGTATGACCGTTTCCATTCTTGTTCACCGCGCAGCGGGTGGATCAACCCCCTTCGCCGCGCGCGGTATTGTCGTAGGTCGTAGGATATGTGATTTGATAATATATTAATTTTAATTTATCAAACCACACATAGATGGCGCTTTTGTCATTATCTTGCAGTGTTGTACATAAAAATGTTAAAATATCTTGTACGATAGTACGGAAACATTCGTGTGCGAGTCCGACTCGCACTTAGCCGGTTTTTTTAGAAAGACGGATGTCTTTTAACATCGACTAACAGAATGCCTATTTGCAGATGATTGACGACCTCAGAAGACGTCTCCTAAATCGCCGCAGCTTCGTCACCCCCCTCGAAGGCACCGCCTTCGACTATGGCTTCAACCCGAACCAAGTAGACACCTGGGTGAACTATTGGGCGAACGAATACAACTTTGCAGAGAGAGAGGCTTTCATGAACCAGTTCCCGCAGTACAAGACGAATGTACAAGGCCTGGATATACACTTCATTAGGGTGAAACCTGAAGTAAGTTTTGCATTTCATGTGAATTTTAGGGTTCCGTAGTCAACAAGGAATCCTTACAGTTTCACCGGGTTCATCTGTCTGTCTGTCTGTCCGTCTGTCTGCGGCTCAGCTCAGATACTCTAAGTACCAGTGGTACTAGAAAGCTAATGTAATTTAGCATGGGTATGCTTAATATTATTTTCGCAAATAAGTGATAAAATAAAACCCTTATTTTTTTAGGGTAAGTACTTCCCTTACACATAAAGTGGGGCCAAATTATTTCCTCACCCCACATCAGGGATGTCATTAGAAAGGTCTTAAGCGATTCAGGGATAGTAAATCAATAGATTGCAAATGGTGTCTATGTCTAATTCATTTCATAGCCATTATGGGTAGAGTTTTTCGTACACGCTCCATCCTAAAATCTTTTCATATCTATTAAAAACCTCCAGTTTCTTGAACGTCATATTTCCAGGTGCCAGAAGGCATGACTTCCGTGCCTCTACTCCTGTTGCACGGCTGGCCAGGATCAGTGCGCGAGTTCTACGAAGCTATTCCTTTACTGACTACTCCGACTGATGGATATGATTTCGTTTTTGAGGTTTTCGTCCCAAGCTTGCCTGGATATGGATTTTCTGATGTAAGTGTTTGTATTGAAATCTTCTATAGCATAATAGTCTAAACTGTTGAAACAAACACACTTTCACATTTATAGGTAGTGATAATGAAATTGTACTGATTCGACTCGGAAGTGGAAAGGTCTGGGGGCCTGTCCAAATTGTCTCAACTCTTAAGAATAGCTATGTCATACTGTGCTTGAGATTTTTATTTACGCTAGGTAGACGACATCAGATATTGACATCTCTGGTTCAGTGGTGCAGACTCACCACTGCACCAGAGATGTCGCCAAAGTATGTACTTACCTAGTGCATGCAATTGGAGTCAATGCTGCATCGTAGGCGGGCATTGACCCGAGTTTTGCACGCCAAACATTGCGGGTTTGAAAATTACTAAATCAGTAAAACTACAAAATGGGCAAATGGTTATTGGTATTGGATTGTGTTTAGGTAGTATAACAGTAACGCTATGTTTTTGCTACCGTTCCAGTTACACTCTGTATCTCCCACGTAGTTAAATAATTTCTGTGGAGATTGACCGATAGCTGAAATTTCGTCGGGAGGATATTATTGTAATGTTCTAAAGCAAATTGGCAAACTGCAATCAATAATATGTATCCTAATAATTGCAACCAGCTACTGGTTTTCAGTGCTGAACAGCCAGGCTGATTCTGTGTTTACAAAAAGAGTTTTTCTTAGATAATATAAAAATTAATTTGTAAGGTTTTGTGATCAGGGAGCAGTTCGACCGGGCATGGGACCAGCACAAATAGCAGTCATCCTCAAGAACCTGATGAAGAAGCTCGGCCATAACAAGTTCTACATCGCGGGTGGTGACTGGGGCTCGGTCATCGGCCGGGCTATGGCCACTCTGTTCCAGGATGACGTGCTAGGCTACCACTCCACTGCACTGACTGTATTGGTAAGCATCTTGTACGGCTAGACATGGTACCAGCACAATAGCAGTCATCCTCAAGGACATCCAAATCCTTATCTTATCACTTAAGGATCAAATTAAGATACTTTAAAAAAAAGGGTAAAATACCCTATTCATTAGAGAGAAGTATAGAACGCTCCAGGTTTGCGAACTGGTTATATGGACAGTTTTTATTAAGGACGATTCTTACACTGTGCATGGGTTGAACCATACATGAGGCATAATCACAGAAGACGTTGGCATCCGATGTGGTTGATATCCAATCCACTCGCACGAAACGTTTTTAACGTTTCTAACGGAATGCCCTTCCAGTGTCCGTGTTTCCTAACACGTATAACCTAAATACCTTCAAAGCAAGAGTAAATAGACATCTTCTAGGCAAGCGCTCTCCAACCTAAACCGCATCATTGCATTTTTTATCATGATCATCGTCAAGCTCAAAGCCTATCATGCAATAAAAATGTCAAAAAAAGTTTGAAAATGTTAAAGAAGCACGAGATAATCGCCAGGTTTATACGAGAACAACAATCATCATAACGTTTTTTTAATACAGAACAGCTGCGCAGAGCTCAAAAACTTACTTGGAGGGTACATAGCCATGCTACAAGTGGAAATTCATCAATTCAACAGGACTGCCTTAACTAATATTGGAGAGGAAACTGGTTATGTACATCTGCAGGCTACTAAACCTGATTCTGTGGGTAAGTAGTAGGTAGGTAATAGTAGTTCAAGTCAATAAAGCTCTGAAGGCAGTGGAGAGGAAGTCTGCGCATACTTCTGTTCTTTCATGCCGCCCGGAAAAAGGTTGGCTGACGAACCGATAGTGGGGCAGACGCGACCGCACAGATAATTCAAAGGCGATAGAATTAGCGTGGATAGAATTGGTGGGGGACAGGGAAGAACGCTTTGTTGTGATTGGTAGATTACGTGACATTTCACGTAATCAAGATCTGTGCCCAATCTCAAAGATTGGGCACAGACTGAGAATGTACGGGTAAGGGCAGATAGGGACAGAAATATAAATATCACATACGAAAAATGCCGGGCTGATATCAGGTGAACGCTCTGAGGCGTCTACTAGATCATAGGTAGATTCTATATTTAAAATTTGCTAACCATGCCAACGGTTCAAAAAACTGCATTTAACATTATTTCTAATTCTTTAACAGGTATCAGTCTCTCAGATTCACCAGTTGGTCTTATGACCTGGATACTGGAGAAGTTCTCCACGTGGACTCGATCAGACAACCGCCTTCTGGCAGACGGTGGTCTCTTCAACACATTCACTCAAGACCAGCTGCTTGATAACATCATGGTGTACTGGACTACCAACTCTATGACGACTGCAATGAGACTGTATGCTGAGTACTTCAGTAATAAGCATCGAGCTTTGGATATAGACGAGTGCGTATTTTTTTAAATAGCTTTTTAGTGTTCCATACCTCAAAAAGAAAAAGGAACCCTTATAGAATTACTTTATTGTTTATCTGTTTGTCCGTCTGTCTGTTGTGTTGGTCAAGCAAATCTATAAGGTAATTACTTCCCGTTGACCTAGAGTCATGAAAGACAGGTAGGTAGGTCTTATAGCACAAGTAAAGGCAAAAATTCGGAAACCGTGAATTTGTGGTTACATCACAAAAAACGTTTAAATGTGTTCACATTTTTTTTTTACAAAATCACAGATAGACTGCGCAGTCCGTCATTAGCTTGCAGTATTCTGCATAAAAGTGCTAGGTAAGGTTAGTTATAACTTGTACGATGGTACGGAACCTTTCGTGTGCGAGTCCATTTAACATTTTTATGTGCAACACTGCGAAATAATGACAAAAGCGCCATCTATACGTGATTTGATAAATAAAAATTTATTTATCAAATCACATTTTAATTTTTATTTGTGTTGTAAGCACAAATTCACGGTTTCAGATTTATTCCTACCTATCTACCAAATTTCATGATTCTAGGCCAACGGGAAGTAACTACCCTATAGGTTGTCTTGACATAAACGGCGGACAGATGGACAGACAGACAAACAACAAAGTGATCCTATAAGGGTTCCTTTTTTCCTTTCGAGGTATGGAACCCTAAGAATGTAATCCGTTCAAACCGCGTGGAAGGATCACATATTGTTCACTCACAAATTTTCTTTGTCCAGATACCCCACCACAGTGCCAGTATGGAACGTCCAGGCGCCTTTCGACTTATTTCCTCAGCCTCTGAACAAGATGAAATTCCTCAACGTCCAAGGCATCACCGTGCTAACTGAGGGAGGACACTTCTTGGCCTTCGAGCTGCCAGAAGCTTACACCGCAGACGTCTACAAAGCTGTGGCAGCATTTAGAGATTTCCATGAAGCTAGAACGGATTTGTGATTTTGATTTGACATGGGCGGAAAAATACCTATAACTACCGACCCGCCCCGGCTTCGCATGGGTGCAATGTAGATACTAACTAATGTGGTGTCAATCCTATATTTTTCTTATAATATTTGTAATATTTCGATGGAAGCTTGATTTCTTCCGACATTTTGTTCAAATATCGTCATATTTCAACTAATTAACACAATCCAATATTAAACTATACCTATAAACCTTTCTCTTGAATCACTTTACCTATTGGTGAAAACCGCAATAAAATCTTTTCCGTATTTTAAAAGATCTACGTGTTCAAACATACAGACAGCGGGAAGCGACTTTATTTTATACTATGTAGAGAAAGATATTAAGGGTAGCAGGCATTACTTAGTAAAATGCCATGGATCTCACGGATCTCTGAATCAAAAAATAAAACCAAAAAATCCCGTGAAAATCGTTGTTTTTGATATTTTTGATATATCTATCCAACATCACACACCATGAAGTCGATAAAAATTCAGCCCCCTACAAAAACCCGATTTTTTTTTTTAATATTTATTTTATCACTTTGTCACCGTGAACCATGCCACGAGCGCCTTGTGAAATTATCAAATTAAGTAATTAATACTTTGGTATCTGTATCGGTCGGTATAGTAAGTACGTTTCCGCCTTAATGATTTTTTTTATTTCGTTAATAAAGAAAGCGCTTCTATACAATGTTATACTGTTTATTTCTCCCATTCGATTCCATGCCAGTGTGTAACCCCTCAACTTATATTTTCATCATCTTCGTGGATAAAAAAAAAAAATTAAGCCATATTGATATTGGAAAAAAACTATGCTAGCTAGAGCGTTGGTTTTATTTTTCCTGTAAAATATCCATAAACTTCTATTGACCCTAATTATTTCTGATTTTATTATTAAGTAGTTAACTTCGGAGATAATGGGTTGAGGGGTATTATTTTAGACATTTTGGATGATAAGTAAAAAAAAATATCATAATAATCTGTTTTAGAATGTGCAGGTAAGCCCTTTCATATGATATCCCACACGATATAGTTATCCTACTGTAATCAAACCCTCGAATTCCCCCCATTTTTAGTCGAACTAAAGTAATTTTCGATCTTTCCTAACCTAATGATGTTGGCCCACTATTTTATACAGTAACTTTAACAGTTACTGAAATAATCGACTGTAACAAACAGACAGACGGCTTCCATTTTGGTACGGAACCCTACTAAGCGTTATAGGGTTGCTTAAAGAAAAATCCAATAATAGAGAACATTTTTATTGAACTTTAAATTCACAATTCACATTTCATATTATTATGATACCCCATGAATGCCTTCACTGCCTTGAAGACATCTGCGGCAAAGACCTGGGGCAGCTGGAAGGCCACGAAGTGACCTCCTTCATCCAGCACCGTGGCTCCAATGATGTTGGGGAATTTGAGGTTATTCAACGGTTGTCTGAAAATCTCGTGCTTGGCATACAGAGCCCAGGTCGGTACAGGTGAGGAGGACCTGGGGAAAAACAAGGATTATGCGACTTCTATTCTTATATCAGTACCCTTATTTCATGGGATTTTTAGGGTTCCGTACCTCAAAAGGAAAAACGGAACCCTTATAGGATCACTTTGTTGTCTGTGTGTCGATCTGTCAAGAAACCTACAGGGTACTTCCCGTTGACTTAGAAGCATGAAATTTGGCAGGTAGGTGAGTTTCGTAGCTGGCATTATGGGAAAAATGTGAAAACCATGAATTTGTGGTTATATCACACAAAAAATTTAAATTGTGGTCATAAAATAATAATTAGTATTTTCAATTTTCGAAATAAGATAACTATATCAAGTGGGGTATCATATGAAAGGGCTTCACCTGTGCATTCTAAAACAGATTTTTATTTATTTTTATGCATCATAGTTTTTGAATGATCGTGTAAAATGTCGAAAAAATATGACTGTAGTACGGAATCCTCGTTGCGCGAGCCTGACTCGCACTTGGCCTAGTTGGCATCGGTTCCAAAAAATGTTATTATAGAACTACATTAACTCTTGTTTACATAATAAATTAAATTATTTTTTACTTTTTAGTGTTTGTGGTTTTTGAAGTCGGTTTTTTATTTTTATTTTTTTATTTAAAACCTAAATCCACATGGACGAAGTCGCGAGCATTAACTAGTAAATATTAAACAAGATAGCTTACTCGTCCATTTTTAGTCCTCTATATTTGTTGCTGAAACCTTCGGCGTACAGTCTCACAGAGCTGGTGATGGAGTTGGTGCTCCAGTACACCATGAGGTTGTCGATGAGCTGCTCCCGGGTGAAGTCCTCGTATAGACCTCCATCGGCTAGAGTCTTTTTATCGTAGCGGGTCATGACAGAGAACTTCTCCAGCATGTAGGCGAGGAAACTGACCGGCGACTCTGTGAGCATGAGACCTGCAAAAGAAACTCTTATCAAAACTTGCCTCAAATATCAAGATTCAGGAAGTGTTCATAGTGAATTGATATGGTAGATTGAATAGAGCAGCCGCCGAGTTTCTAGCTGTTTTTTCTCAGTAGGAATGGCATTCTGAGCCAGTGGTAAATTATTTTGACGGTTCAAAAGCACTTGTACAAGTTTACTTGAATTAAAAAAAAACTATTCTGTTGTATTCAACCTAAGAGTGGTAAAACAGTTTTGTGGACGATGTTACATGAATACGCAGGGAGCCGCTGGATTCAGGCGGCGCAAGATTGAGGCGGGTGAAAGTCAACAAGGACAAGAGACCTATGTTCAGCCGTGGACGTCTATCGGTTGATGATGATGATGTTACATGAATATGGCAGCTTACCAATAGTATCAGGTTTTGTAGCTTGCATGAAGAAAAATGCAGTCTCCTCTATAAGGGGCACTATGGGGTTGTTGCTGACAGCCCCCTGGGCGGCGGCGATCACTCCTGTGAGGGTTTTGACTTCTGTCCAAGTATTCTGTGGTTCAAATAATAATATATTTTTACGATATACCGGTTTGAGCAAATAAAGATTGATTTGATTTGATTTACGCGATATTGTACTTCATTGGCGGCAAGTCTTTGCCGGTAGTGGTTAGACCAGACCAGACCAGAGAAAATGTAGAAATTAATTGCTGTTGGTCAGGTCTGATATTAGGCTTCCCAGATTGTCTTTGCCGGGAATCGAATTCGCTATTACCCATTTATTAGAGCATATCTATAGGTATCTCAGCTGTGCTAGTGACGTCTAGCCCCCAAGAGGGAAGAGTGAGCATAAGGGACAAGGAGGAAACATAAATTAATATGTAGGGAGTCAATAAGGCGCTCCGGGAAAACGCCATGAGCAAGTATCGAACGGGTGTCCTCTCGCGATTCCGCCCGTATAACCGAGAGGTTGGTGGGGCCATGGAGATGGAAGGTTATCCCAGACCGTCAAAAATTTTTGTAATAATAATCTCGGCTACAAAAATACGATCAGCTTATAATACAGGGCAAGATAAAAGGCAGGCCGTAGACGAATATCCTGACTCAAGAACCTTCGCCAGTGGTTTAACATGAGTACAAGGTCACTGTTTAGGGCAGCAGTAAACAAGATCCAGTTAGCCTGCATGATTGCCAACCTCCGGTAGGAGATGGCACTTGAAGAAGAAGAAGAATCTCGGCTACGGCGGCCATGGAGATCCATGGAGAGTATCCAACTGCGCGGGAGATATGTATGTGCGCAAACACAGGAGCACTCTCTTCTTCACTCTCATAGCCCGATGGGACGGAAATCTGACACAACCGAAGAGAAATCAGGCACAGGACCGACGGCTTCATGTGTTTTCTGAAGCATGGGAGTGAAACACCGCCAACTCCGAGCTAGTAGGTATTGAGAATTTCTTAACAGAAAAATCCTATACCTAACATATTTTAAGAGCCGACCCGAGAATCGAACCCAGGACCTCATCATCTGCAGTCCATTAGTACCCATATTATTATAAATGTGAAAGTGTGTTTGTTTTGTTTGTTGGTTTGTCCTGCAATCACGTCGCAACAGAGCAACGGATTAATGTGATTTTTTGCATGGGTATAGTTAAAGACCTGGAGAGTGACATAGGCTACTTTTTATCCCGGGAAATCAAAGAGTTCCCACGGGATTTAAAAAAATCTAAATCCACGCGTACGAAGTCGCCGGCATCAGCTAGTAATGAATAAAAAAGACTAGACCAACGAAGCAGTTACATAAGTTGTTTGCAGTTCTTGCAAATTGGTACAATTTGCAAGATTCTTAGGGGTGTGATCGACTGCTCTGAACTACACAACAAGCTCTGCTGCGTTTATGCACCCTCTAATTACAGCTATCTCCGCCATCGCTCTAATTTTTTCGTGAGTCCGTTTAGTCGCACGGTAGCGCGCTCCGGTCAGTGGTCACCCATACCGCGCACTTTGGTTGCGCTTATAAGATAAATGGTTAGAGTTGCTATTTATTTCTTGAAATTGCTACTAAACTCTTTAGATTTTGCTTAAGAATTAATTCTAAACCATTGACATTTTATTTGTAAACAGAGGCACGTCAAAATGATAGACAAAATACTACAGACGTAACAGATAATATATAGCAGCTAATCCAAAGGTCTTACATGGTGAAATTGATTTTATTATATTTTAGAAGTAAAGTAATTGTAGATTTAAATAGAGTATAATGTGGAATTTTGAAGTGTATAAATTTAAAACTAAAGTTTAATCTCTATTGTCGACTCTATTGAATTTGAGTTTTATATGGTATCATTATATTTATGGAAAGGGTAGCCAAAGGGCTATAAATGGCTCTGCTTTGACGGTAGACATCATTAATTTTCCTATTTTTAATAAGAAGCTGTGAGATACCTACAGGTACGAATATTGTTGATTTTATATTTCTGTTGTTATACTATGTATGTTGTTTAATGTGTAATTTGTTATACATCTGGTATTCCTTTGTAATAGTTTATGCTTATACCCGATGTGGGTTGGATATGTTATGGTAATACCTACCATAGTTGTATCTATTTTTCAATAATTGTGAATAGACACCGCCGAGTTTTTTTCTTGCCAGTTCTTTCTCTCGGTAGATATGCTTTTTCGAACTGGCGGTAGATTTTTCTTAAAGAAAATAATAAATTATATAATGATAAAGCAATAATTAATGGTAAAGATAAACTTTGATTTGGAGGGACTTTTCCCTGAATAAAACAGTTTATTTCCTTATACAATCTTTTATTTTGTTTTCTACCTTCAACCACGCCCTAGCTTTTTGATAACGAACTAAGGTTTAGGCTCTCAGTAGGTGATTCCTGACTCTATTGTCTCTATACTTCTGAGGCTAATCTAGCATCAGAAGTGGGATACGATATGGCTGAATTGTGCCTTTTCTAATGCAGTTTGTACAAGTTTCAGAAATACCGGCCATTTCGGATGGCTTTGTGAAAAGCCATCAAAGATGTTCCAACAGGCGTTGTGATGACTGACGTCCACGAGAGGTACCACAATGGACATTGGATACCCTAAATCTGGAAATCTTAATATGAAAATATGGTATGAAAAAAAAAGTGAAAGTGAATTAAAACTTTTTTGCAAGACAATTTTTCAGGCAGGTAGGCCTTAGAAAGTTTTATTGCGTAATCATGGACCTATTAATACTCTGTGTAATGTAGTAATACAGTTTCATAGTACCTGTCGTCATTTTATTTGTTTTAAAACTAATTGTATTATAGAAATAAAGATGTAGGTACTAAATAAATAAAATTTTTGCGGGTAATTTTGTGTTCAGTATAGATGTTCTGTTTCAATGACTCAGATTAATGTTTGAAGGTGTTTAATCGCATGATGTCCCAGCTAGTAACACAAATCGATATTACGTAAATTAATGTTAAAAATTTGCAGGTAGTTAGTTGGTATGAAATTTTTATTAAATGATCATACGATAAAATGTGGTTAAATGTCAGACTGACCGAGCGGTGAAAAACTAAAGCAAGTTTGTCAGTAAATATTTACTGATGATTAATTTGTGTTCTATTTTAATTTACGTCTGACGTCTAGCCGTATATTCGTAATTTATATGATAGTGATGTTGACATTGAATCATTGAATATTGTTTTACGAGTGATGAGTCATCTTACTTTTTTTTTTTTAGTTATGTTCTTGAGGCATTTCCTATGTAAGTACTTCGAGAACGAAGTACTTTTCAGGTTGGCCGAATAGATGTATATAATTTATTTATGTGTTACATAATGACAGAGAGAAAAGAAGGAAAAAAAAGAACCAAAAAAAAAAAGAAAAAAAAATTTTTTTTTGTTGTATATTTGTTTCAAATTAAGAACAATACAGAAATACATATTGCATCATTCGTTAAATATTGATGATTCATTGATCAGAAACGCGATTAGCGTGGCCATTTTTGTAAATTTGCTATTGACTTTGCATCGGAGTTCTCACTCGCGAAACGTAGAGATGAAAGATTTGTGATACCTACCTACAATAATTAAGAAATTTTGTTGGAGTTTATTTTTGTAGTTTTTATATAAGGATAGGTTAGGCTGCTGATGTCTTATCCTGTTGCTATGCCGCTAAGTCTAGTAGCTACTGATTGTTTGATGTCATTGTTTTTTTATATATACCCACCGTTACGTAATGTGATGTAATGGAGCTGCCAATCCACACTTGGCCAGCGTGGTGGACTATCGTTAAACCTGAAACTTAAATTTAGAATATTGGAATTTAGAGATTATTGACTACCCACTTGTGTTTAATATTTTTTAATGCCGTATTTTGTTGTTTTGTTTGAATAATACTTTTGATTTTTTGACGTTTTTGATGTTTGAAGTGTTTAACTATTTTTGATATTGATTACTTCTTTGACGATCTTTTTAATGTAAATTATTTTTGTGGTATTTTTTGACATTTTAGTTTTTGATACCTACCTTTATGTTTTATTTACGATCTTTTTGGATTTTTATATTTTATTGTGGAAAAATGTTTTGGTATTTATTTAAAAAGGAAGGTTGTTGGCACATCATTGGATGTGGGAAGCAACAAATGTTTTTGTATAGTCCAAGGACTGATTGCAGATAGACAAAAAGAGATTGAATAGAAAATATTTTTGAAAGTAAATAACGATAATTAGATAAGTTTACTCTTTGATTATTTTTACTTCTTCTAACATAGTAGTTAGTTTTGTTTTGATATATCTTACATATAATTACTTTTTATATACCTACCCTTTGTTTTTGACTTTGGTACTTTAGGAGTAAGAGTCGATGGTATTTTATTATTTTTGCAAAATTATTAACTTGAAATTGAAAAAAAGTTCTTATGATTTAACTTATTTTGAAATATTAATATTTTTGTAACTTTTTCATTTTGATGGTTCTTTTTTATGAAACATATTATTTTAAATTCTGATAATTTACAATTTGTTCAGTTGCAATTTTTCTTTGTTTAATATTCATCTCTATATTTTATTGGAATTTATTTAAAACTTTGATCAAATGTTCGATCAATGGAAAAATTGTATAGTGATATATGGATCAAAACCAATGGTGTTAAGGGACAATTTTATGATGGTTTACGATGTTGCCTTAAAACCAATGGTGTTGAAGGATATTTTGTAGATGATACTTTAAAACGTTGGAACCAACGGTGCTGAAAACTATTTTTATAATATCGCTTTAATACCAGTGGTGTTAAAAATATTTTTTGATATTGGTTTAAAACCAATGGGGTTAAAGGATATCTTGTTTGGAAACATTTATGTGCTGTGGCGAGAAAAATATTTCTTGTATTTTTGAGAGTAAACTGTGTGGTAATTTTGTATGTCACACACATGTTTAAAATGTTTTTTTTAAATTTTGTTGGAAGCCACAGACATGTTGTTTGAAAAAAAAAAAAAAATGTTTTGATGTTGTTAAAAATTTACTTTACGAATTGTTTGTTTTTATTTTGTTGCTTCGAGAACGAAGCAATTGTCAGTTTGGCCGTATAAGATAAATGGTTAGAGTTGCTATTTATTTCTTGAAATTGCTACTAAACTCTTTAGATTTTGCTTAAGAATTAATTCTAAACCATTGACATTTTATTTGTAAACAGAGGCACGTCAAAATGATAGACAAAATACTACAGACGTAACAGATAATATATAGCAGCTAATCCAAAGGTCTTACATGGTGAAATTGATTTTATTATATTTTAGAAGTAAAGTAATTGTAGATTTAAATAGAGTATAATGTGGAATTTTGAAGTGTATAAATTTAAAACTAAAGTTTAATCTCTATTGTCGACTCTATTGAATTTGAGTTTTATATGGTATCATTATATTTATGGAAAGGGTAGCCAAAGGGCTATAAATGGCTCTGCTTTGACGGTAGACATCATTAATTTTCCTATTTTTAATAAGAAGCTGTGAGATACCTACAGGTACGAATATTGTTGATTTTATATTTCTGTTGTTATACTATGTATGTTGTTTAATGTGTAATTTGTTATACATCTGGTATTCCTTTGTAATAGTTTATGCTTATACCCGATGTGGGTTGGATATGTTATGGTAATACCTACCATAGTTGTATCTATTTTTCAATAATTGTGAATAGACACCGCCGAGTTTTTTTCTTGCCAGTTCTTTCTCTCGGTAGATATGCTTTTTCGAACTGGCGGTAGATTTTTCTTAAAGAAAATAATAAATTATATAATGATAAAGCAATAATTAATGGTAAAGATAAACTTTGATTTGGAGGGACTTTTCCCTGAATAAAACAGTTTATTTCCTTATACAATCTTTTATTTTGTTTTCTACCTTCAACCACGCCCTAGCTTTTTGATAACGAACTAAGGTTTAGGCTCTCAGTAGGTGATTCCTGACTCTATTGTCTCTATACTTCTGAGGCTAATCTAGCACGCTCAACGCGCTGCTGAAGGAGTCCCCTCGCTGTGACATATTTGCTGACAAATGGGCTGACCTCATGGGTCAGATCTTGCACTTTTGTGAAAATTTATAATTTTGCTTTTTAAAATTTATAATTTTAACAATTTTTGTAAGTATGTTTATGTTAGTTTGTACTCGTAGTTTAATTAGTGTAATTGGCTTTATGGCCGTTCTAATTAAATAATAAATAAATAATAATAATAATAATAAGAGTCTGCAGTTACATAAGAGGAAGAGAGGAAAGAAGAGAGGAAGGAAGAGAACTTAAGAGGTGTAATACATACCAAAGCAATCATCATGTTGGTGTGGTATCCCAACACTTCGTTCGGGAACATGGTAGCTATAGTATTAGCGGTGATGGCTCCCCAGTCGCCTCCCTGGAGGTAATACTTCTCATGGCCGAGCCTGTTCATCAGGTTTCTGAGAATGACTCCCATCTGTGCTGGCCCCATACCCGGACGTACTGCAGGCTGTTAACAATTTTTTTATTAATTTTTTTTTCAGAATGGGCTATACGGGCAGCGGCACGCGTGGCGCGCATAAGACTGCGCGCGCGCGACGCGTGCGCGAACTGACCCCCTTGATAAAGGACCCCGGATGATATCGAAACTAGTTGGGCTAACGTCGACTGCATACGTGAGTATACTCTGTAGAAATATATCATTTATATATTTTTTTAAATATACAGAGTGTAACCAAAACGCTAGCAAAAACTTAGCGTTATTGTTATACTACCTATACACAATCCAATACCAATAACCATTTGCTTCACTTTGTAGTTTTAGTGATTTAGTATTTTTCAAACCCGCAATGTATAGCGTGCAAAACTCGGGTCAACGCCCCACCTACAAACGTGGCAATGACTCCGAGTGACCTACGTACGGAACGTTCGTTGACCTCTAGCGTTCAGTCAGATGTTTTATTTGCAATACTAGCTTATGCTCGCGACTTCGTCCGCGTGGACTACAAAATTTCAAAACCCTATTTCACCCCCTTAGGAGTTGAATTTTCAAAAATCCTTTCTTAGCGGATGCCTACGTCATAATAGCTATCTGCATGCCAAATTTCAGCCCGATCCATCCAGTAGTTTGAGCAGTACGTTGATAGATCAGTCAGTCAGTCAGTCAGTCATTCAGTCAGTCAGTCAGTCAGTCACCTTTTCCTTTTATATATATATATAGAATAATTTAAACTGCACACTTTTGTATCCATCAAATGTACTTACATCATCATCATCATCAACATCATCATGATCAACCCGTCGTCAGCTCACTACAGAGCACGGGTCTACTCGCAGAGTAAGAAAGGTTTGGCCATAGTCTACCACGCTGGCCATGTGTTGATTGGTACTTACATCAGAGAATCCAAATCCAGGCAAGCTGGGGACAATGACTTCAAACACAAATCCATGTTCTTCAGATGGAGTGGTCAGTAACGGAATGACGTCATAGAACTCGCGGATGGAGCCTCCCCAGCCGTGCAAGAGGAGCAGAGGTACTCTTGTAACGCCAGCGGGCACCTGACAATGAAATGAAATGAAATTATTTATTTTCAAGAAACATCGTACATAAGATGTTAACATAATATTAATAATTATCCAATATGTCTCGAAAATTTTAAGATCTAAATCTAAATCTAAATCTATATATATAAAAGGAAAAGGTCACTGACTGACTGACTGACTGATCTATCAACGCACAGCTCAAACTACTGGACCGATCGGGCTGAAATTTGGCATGCAGATAGCTATTGTGACGTAGGCATCCGCTAAGAAAGGATTTTCGAAAATTCAACTCCTAAGGGGGTGAAGTAGGGGTTTGAAATTTGTGTAGTCCACGCGGACGAAGTCGCGAGCATAAGCTAGTTATTAGTAAAGTAATAACATTTTTAATAATTGTAATTTTAATTTAATTCAATTTTTTTTGTATGTTTATCATAATTAGTAATTTAATTAGTTTAATTTGGGCTATATTATGTCCGTTCTAATTAAATAATAAATAAATAAAATCACGGACTAAAAACATTTAATAATATTATACTGAACACTAGAATTTTCAAAAATCGACGAGTGAGTTGAATTTCTAAAAATCTTGAAATAAGTAAGTATACTATTTCATATTTGTCCGAAATTTCAAATACCAATTTTCATAGATATAACTTGAAAAGACGGACTTTAGAGCTCATTTCTGACTATGGGATATAAACTATAATAATTATATAGTCCGCTCAAAATATACCTACATTTAAGTTTACAATAATTCGCATAAAGCTAAAAACTGGTACGAATGTTGGGAACATTAATAATAATATATACCTCAATGAATTATGAAAAGTCCCCATCAATCCCACATTTCCAAATTTTTTCCAAAATTTCTTTCTTAGTGGGGTACCTACGTCATAAAATAACCCTACCTAGTGCCGAAATTTTAAGGTGACGCAGGACGCTCGACCAAAATTGGCAGCGCACGTGGGTAACATGTTTGCTTTTCACTTGACATTGTATGAGAAAGTTGAGAGGCACGATGATTTTCACTGAAATCAAGCGCGCGAAAAGGGTTTAGGAAAAGTATTTTTGAGAACAAACTGCTGAATTTATGTTTGCAAAGTAAAGTTATTTCAACTAATGAATAAATAAACAACGTCTAATGATAAATTGTTTTAGAATTTTCATATCCCTAATCTTATTTATTTACGCCCAAAGTTGTCATTAATTTAGTGTTAAAATAGGAATCTTTTGAGCCTCGTAACTTTTAAATCAATATTTTTTTCAATATTTTATATATCAATAAACCTAGATAATGACGAGATAAATCGATATAATTCTTAGTTTTGTGCGTACAATATCGAATATTGTTGTATTTTCCCTCCTACGTTTGTATGGAGAAAGCACCGAACTGAGCTGCCTTAAGTTTCTAACCACAGCAGCTGAGACTGTGCATAAATAGATCAGTCAGTCAGTCAGGTCAATTAAATTATCATCATGATGCGTTCATCGCTGGCTCACTACAGAGCACGGGTCTCCTCTCAGGGTGGGAAGGGTTTTGGCCATAGTCTACCACGCTGGCCACAGCTCAGGTATGCCGGTTTCCTCACGATGTTTCCCTTCACCGTTGAAGCAAGTGACATTTAATTACTTAGAACGCACCTAACTTCAAAAAGTTAAAGGTGCGTGTCCGGGATCGAACTCCTGACCTCCGAGAAGGCGGACGTCGTAACCACTAGGCTATCACAGCTTTTTAAATAATGTATTAGATTTATTATGTAAGCTGTAAATTTTGGTGCACTGACTTACATGTGGTTTCACTCTGATGAAGTGTATATCCAGACCCTGGATGTTCGTTTTGTAGTGGGGGAACTGGTTGAAGTAGTTTTCTCTTTCTTTGAAGTTGTATTCTTCGGCCCAGTACTTCGCCCAGGGGTCCACTTGGTTGGTGTTGAAGCCGTATTCGAAAGCAATTCCTTCCAGAGGCGGGGCGAATTTGCGATGATTTTTGAGACGAGATTTGAGGTCGTTGATCATCTGGAAATAATTATTAGTGATTTATGATAAAGATGATTTTTGTACTGCTCTCTTAGTATGAAAATTGCGTTATTACTTCGTCATAGCACGCGGCAGTACCGACCACAGTTCTTTTTTATTATCTTGATTTTATGGGACTTTTGTGCTACCACAGTTGTGGTTATTATAATAATATGGTGGGTACGCTGAGATATCATTACGTTAGTAAAGTCGTAAGTTAAAGTAAAACTTAGCGGCCTCAGGAAACTTTACACTTTAGATGTCAAATTACGGAGGTAATTTTTTGAACAAGATAGAATATGCTAATTTTTGAATAGTTTTTTTTTTTAATTTAAACCAAAAATGTACAAGGTAGTCAAAAATGGACGTGTCATGTATTTTCGATTAAAATCAAATAGAGAGAGAGCCAGTGGGTGCCAGACCTTCGTTATTTTATAAAAGCTGAAAGTTTATCTGCCTAGGTATAGGCACGCGCTGGCTCTTAGTCCAAAACAAAGTACAAGAAAGCCTCATTTGAGATTTTAAGGCACTATCACCAAGAATAGAATTAGCAATTTATAGAAATACTTAAATACTTATTTTTTTAAAAATATATAAAGGACCTACCGTAGAATGGAATCTAATTTTGAATTTCCTAATGGTAGAATTAGTTTTGCCCTGCGACTGTGCCGGGCCCCACCACTCGTCCAGGTCCAGTTGAGGCGGAGGCAACGCCTGTGTTCGAAGAAAGCATATTGCTGCGCCGATGAACAAAACCAAGCTCCCAGTGACGAACAACTTGACCATCTAAAAAAGGTTTAGTCAGTAAGTAATATACTTAATACTCATTCTGATCGCAACTAAATCTAAATATATAAAAGGAAAAGGTGACTGACTGACTGACTGACTGAGTGACAGACTGACTGACTGACTCACTGACTGACTGAGTGACTGATCTATCAACGCGCAGCTCAAACTACTAGACGGATCGGGCTGAAATCCGACATGCAGATAGCTATTATGACGTAGGCATCCGCTAAGAAAGGATTTTTGAAAATACAACCCCTAAGGGATATAAGGATAACAATGTAAACCAAACAAACCTAGCAATTTCTACGTTTTTAAATAGAAATTCGCAATAAAGGAATTTTACACTGTACCTATTATGTTATAGTCCAAAGCAGAAATGCTCTCAAATTCAAATATAAGCTACGTATATATATATATATATATATATATATATATATATATATATATATATATATATATATATATATAATATAAAGAATATAAGCTAAGTTGTACTAATTATTAAAAACAAAAAACTTACCTTGCGTTCGTGGATCAGACCAAACTGAATAGGAAATTGCGAGTGGAAACCATTTTAAATAGTAAGGTACCTACTTATAATTAGAAGTATTTGAACAGATGACTGAAGACAATAGATATATTAAGTAGTTCAAATAACCGGACAAGTGTAAATTGTTCTTTTACAAGCAGTGTTCCGTAATAAAAATCTTACGGTGAACCAAAATCTTATACTAAACAAGCAGAATGGTTGAACTACTACATTAACTAAAGATTTTGCAATTTAAACCAACTTATAACCGGATTATCTTGGTATTTCCACCGATCCCAGTACAATTAGGCTATCCTTGACAAAGACAGCCAAGGCTAAGAAAATAGGCCATTATCAAAATATTATAATTTACTTCATGGTTTATCACCGATCCAAGTGTCATCCGGCCATTATTGATCATTGAGCGACAAAAACTTGGATAAGGTCATCTGCGAGGCATCTTTTAAACAGTGAATTATTTTTACGTAAAAAAATATTAATTTGGCGTGGTACTTAAGTGTTTTGCCAATATTTGTTTGAAATGTTATTCGTTTAGCATCCTTGGATGTTTTCTATTTCTGTCGCATGTCAAAATTATTTTAGAATATGAACATGAAATCCCATCAGAAACATTTCATGTAAAGGTTGCCAAGACTCACAAGTTCATAATGCTTTCACTGTTAAAAAGTTTCGAGATCTCTAGTAAAGTCACGCCCCTACCTGCGCTTCGATTTGTGCTGCCCATGGGACCTATCCCAAGTCCAAAGTATATAGCTCTTAAGTACTCTCGATCGTATAACAATAAATAACAAATAGGTAACTTACAAACATCTTGGTAAAAAAAGTATGGCTTGGCCGTTTAATGTTCCTGAAATTTTTATCTAATATAAAGCCCATACAGAATAGTTTGTGCGGCAATCACGAAATGGTCCCACAATACAATTTAATGATTGTTGCACAAACTATTCCCTAATGACTTAAAATAATATGTTATGTCACGTAATAGACGGGCAAATGGACGAAACTGTGAGTGTTCATAATTGTTTTACTACGGAACCATGAAATATTTATTGTAAGTACATGGTCTCTATGTCACCTGTTGGGGATTAAACAATTTCAATTACACACTTGTTTCATTATCATCATCATTATCACCATCATCATCTCAACCCAACACTGACCCACTACAGAGCACGAGTCTCCACTCAAAATGAGGGCTTTAGCCATAGTCTATCACACTATTCTAGTACGGATTGGAGGACTTCACACACCTTTGAGAACATTATTGAGAACTCTCAGGCATGCAGGTTTCCACACGATGATTTCCTTCACCGTACACCGCATAATAACTCCGAAAAGTAAGGCTGAGATCTATAGAGCGCACTTTGACTTTGCTCAGACTTAAGATTGAGTTAAAACGAGACAGATTTATGTGAGATATATAGCTCTGTCTCGTTTTAACTCTGTCTTAAGTCTAAGCAAAGTCAGTGTGCGCTCTATTAGATTTCGCCCTAAGCTAAGACATAGGTGCGTGTCCGGGATCGTATCCTAGGTCCCCCGAATAGGCCGAGTAACGCACGTTTTTAATCACTAGGCTATCAGCGCTTACTAGACTTGTTTCATCTTCTAAATATATAAAAGGAAAAGGTGACTGACTGACTGATCTATTACCGCACAGCTCGAACTACTGGACGGATCGCGCTGAAATTTGATATGCAGATTATGACGTAGGCATCTGCTAAGAAAGAATATTTGAAAATTCAACCCCTAAGGGAAGTGAAATAGGGGTTTGAAATTTGTGTAGTCCACGCGGACGAAGTCGCTAGTGTATTAAATAAAACACTTTTCAATCTAGACTTCCGTATATTGAGGCAAATCAGCAGTACATTTACCATCTAGGAATATAATCGTTCAATCCATTCCGATATAGAAGAAGTTATTCAATTAATAGTGACAGCTAATTTAGATTATTGTCTGAAAACATTATGTTATTTTATTGTCATTATTATAATATATTTTGCATTCAAATATCATAAACTTGTGAAAATGAAAATTTGATCATTATAGTTCGAATATATAATATAGGTAACAAGTAGTTTTTAATAATTAAAATTGTACATATTAAAAATGGTAGGTATGTTTATTGCCTACCATAATACCTAACGGTTGACACAATTATATAATTAGGTATATTTAAATTTAAATATAAAATTTAAAAAAAAAATCAAGGCGTATACTTATAAATTAAATTAAGTTATTAATAAAGGTTCTATCAATGAGCCTATCAATGTGATTTTTTTTAAATGTCTCCAATTATTATCTAAGTATAGAAACAACAATTTTATTTATTATATTAATAATGACCAAATTCGCATTTTTACAGTTTGAATATTATAGATTTCATTCGCTAATAAGAAGAAAAATATTATCTATTTTAAAAAAATGGATACCATATTGACCTGAAGTCACTTATCATTTGTACAATCTAAAGTCTTTTAAGGAAACTCTAAGCTAGTTAAAGCCGTTACTATCTTAATTTTTACTTGCCTTATATTAAATTGTTCCTGATATTTTTATTACAATATTTCGTTACTTTCATAAAAAGATAACTAAGTACATAAATATAAAAAATTTCAAACAAAATATACTTTACAAATAAATAAAATTCAACTGAAGTTTTAGTAAGTACATAAATAATGTGTTATTAATATAATAATTGATAATAATAATGTGACAAATTCTATAAAATAAACTTAAATCTAAATAAAAAAGTAAATTAATATAACCAATAATAAAAAAACATAAAGTCCCATTTATTTTAATATGCTTGGACAGACTTCGGCAGTTTGCAGTTCTTTATTCATTTTAAAGTTCTGTCATATCTTAGGCTGAGATCCATAGGGCGCACTTTGACTTCGTCTCGTTTTAACTCAATCTAAGTCTCAGACTTAGATTGAGTTAAAACGAGACAGATTTATGTGAGTTATAGCTCTGTCTCGTTTTAACTCTGTCTTAAGTCTTTTTAATAAAAGTCAGAATGCGCTCTATAAATCTCGCCCTTACTACCACTACCGTCAACTTTATTGTTAGTAAATAAATAGGACTTAAGTTTAGAATCATAATATCAAAATTAATATTACCTAAATGAAAATACAGTAAGTATTAAATTATTAATTATTCAAATAACAATATTTTTTTTTGTAGAAGTAGCTATACTGTCATAAAAACAAAATGGCAGTACCATTCATAATATCCTGATTTATATTACAGTCACAATATCGTTCACAACTTATGCATAAGAATGTAAAATTTGTTCGTTTATTAGTACTAAAGCAAAGTACTTTCTAGATCTAAAAACTGGAATAAGATCTAAAACAGGCACGCTTCTAACACATTACGATGGCTAAAAGTCTAATGCCGAGGTCCATTAGAGCGAACTTTGATTTTGTTCAGACTTAGGTTTCAGTTCAGACTTAAGTGGTGAATGCTCGTGAGGCGTATAACATCTGACCCCAAAAACGTCACTTCGAGATGACCACGACCTCTCTGCCAAGAGTGTTACGTCGAAGAAGAAGAATTTTCAGTTAAAACAAGACAGATGTATGCCAGTGATATTGCGCTATCTCGTTTTAACAATCATTAAACTTAAGTCTGAGCAAAATCAAAGTACCCTCTATAAATCTCGAGCCCCGACCTAAGCGTTAGCGCTAATTTATCAATTAACAAGTAAAGCACTCCCGGGGAAATATGTATTATCCTATTTATTGTAATGAATTTTTCAGTAAAATTTGTTTGCATTGACACGTTTAGTGAATAACAAATAGTTGATAAAAATAAAAAGTTTTCTTAAAATTAATCACTAATTGAAAGAAAGTAGGTAGGAAAAAACTATTTTCACGTAAAAGTTTACATAAAAATATAACTCTTAATCGGCCGTTACGGGAATAAATGTCGAGAAATCACTTAAAAATTGACATAAAAATATAACTCTTAATCATCCCTTATAAAAATATAAATGATGACGACAAATATATTTAATTTATGGGGGTAAGTACTGAAAAAAATATTTTTCTTTTATTTCAAATCAGAATATAATTCAAATAATATGATTGCACCGATTTAACTAAAAATCTTTTGACCAACCAATAGGTATAAATATTGGTTTTTTTTACTTTGTGTTTATCAAGATTTTCAGAATTACAGTGAAATACAAAATACTCCTAATGGTACGGCTCCACTATCGGGATTCAGCAAATGATTCGAGTTCAGGCAAACACGATAGTTCGGCATTCAGCAAATCACCTGGCCACACTATTCGTCATACGGCGAATGCTTTGCGTTTGCCGAATTTTTAATTAAGTATGGCAAATCAGCCAGCTGGCAGGCATTACATTCTGTGACTGCAAATAGCTCTCTTTATAAGGAGTTCACGCGGGATTTACAAAAAAAATTATCTTACGAGTATATATTTGGGTTAGCGCGAATGTGCGGAACGATAGGATTGACGCCTGCCAAACAAATCAAGTGCCGAATCCCGATAGTGAAGCCGTACCATAAAGACTTGATTATAAAGCCTTACTGGCTAATAATAATAATATTTGGCTCTATGGATATTTCTATATTTGGAAAGGTAAATTTGGCGTTCGCTCTACGGAAAAAATGCAATGCGGACTAAGTATAACCTTAAATTCAGACCAGCCTTATTAATATTTTTAAGCAAACACAATGCTACGAAAAATCCTACTTATTAAGTTTTGTAATCAGTTGGAAAGGAACATAATAAAACAATCTTAGTTATTATAGTTTTTTTTGCATTTCACGAGGGCGAGTGGCTCATGCTTGTGTTAAGTCGTTTCGGTATAAGTAAGGTACACTGTACCCGTAGTACAAGATTTTACGTCTCGCCAAACCAAACCAAATTCGAGAGTCGAAATACTTCCGCGTTACAGTAAACTGGATCTTAAATACCTTGTTTTAAAGCTCAAGTTTGTCTACACTTCTACAGCCAGCGCTCCAAGCGGAAACATTGCGAAATTAAAATCAGTGGCATTGAATATTTGACTTCAATTCAAGGCTGTTTAGGTCCATTTTACTGTAACGCGAAAGTATTTCGACTCTCGAATTTGGTTTGGTTTGGTGAGACGTAATATCTTGTACTACGGGTACTGTACTTATGTGTGCGTTTGAGAGCGCTTGCTCGTGACTGATTGGTTCGTCATGCACGCACACTTACGCAATGCCCATGTAAACGACGTAACCGCAAGTAAAGTTCACTCGCTTTCGTGAATTGCAAGAACTGTACCTACTTTATGTTAGCAAATTGAACAAGGCTAAAAGATGTTCAAGCAAGTATTTTAATTTATCATACATTATTATTATATAAAAATCTAGAAAATGTATAAATTCACAACCTATTAATGTTTATATGTTACCGGTGATTGTGATTTTACTTGTCATACAAACATTTCTACTTTTTCTAATTTATTGTAAAAACTGCAGGGTTCTAGGCCTTCTTGATATATTTTCCTATTATTTACAATACAACCTAAATTACGTAATTTTTAATCTACGTTTTTCCATTTTTTCACACATCGTCCAAGCCCACACAATTAAAATTTGAAGTTCTGATTTTTTTTTCAAATATACTCTTAATATTAATTTTATAATATTATCATTGTTTTTAATAATATCAGTGTAATAATAGTGACAAAAAGTACAATAATTTTACATTTAAAAGTTAGAAATATCTGCAATTAATATCATAGGAATTATTATTAAACTGACAATGCAGATAAAAATTTAAATACATATAAAATCCTGCTAGTTCTGCAACTTTTAATATGTAAGTATTTAAATTTGTATCTGCATTGTCAGTTTTATAATAGTTCTTACAATAATAATTGCAGATTTTTTTGAACTTTTAAATGTAAAATTATTATGTATCTAAAATTATTTAGAAATTTTCTTGAAGTGTAGTAAAAAGTGTACCCTTATCATAAAAATTATAAATAATGTAGAGTAAAGCTTATAACTACAATTCTAAGACAAACCTAATCAGCATCGAATTTGTTTTTTTGTTTGATATGAAGATGTACTGTTCGACTTTTATTCGTGTTCTCTTCGTGGTTTTTCATTTCTTCTCGTTAACAATAGTTATTTACAATAACACATAATATTATACTTAATACAATTATAGGTCCGCAGTGGCAGGCGCAAGCTAATAAAGGCAACTTTCTAATTGGACATTTATAATTTGTAAGACGATTACATTAACACCACCACCATTTTGGTTATTGATAAATTACCTCTTACCTCCTTATTAATTTAGCTCCTCGTAAAAAATATTATTTTCAAAAGAAGTTATTTAGCATTCTATACCAGATTAGCTATAAATTATTATAAATCAAATATTAATTTCATTTATATCAGATTTTTGTACCAATATTCTACAAAACCTTTTATAATTTTATTTTTTGTACGCAAATCAATGTATTTTTGCTTTTGTCCCGACACAACCAATTTAACATATTGCATATATTTTATGCATTTGTTTAAATTATTTCATTTAAATTAATATTTATCTCATCTCCAGGACATAAAGTAATCATTCAATATAAAATTTGCCTAAAGTATTAATATAATCGTCTTATTTTTGAATAATATTCTAAACTTTTATATAGGTACATTTACACACACGACTCGATGTTAAAAATAGATAAAGTAATTAAAAATTACAGTTATAAAATAAAATTGATACCTTATTTCTATTACAAAGCATTTTAATAGAAATATAACATAGAAATATTGCAATACTCATATCTTAGCATTCAAAATTATTAAAACATAAAATATCAATCTACACGCAAAATTGATGAAATCGTTGTTTATGAATAGGATATTATAATATTTCAAAATTGTTCTTGAAACAATTGTTTGATACTCTCAATATATAAAAATAATGCATGAAATAATTTGTATCTTAGTAAAGTATTTAGTTTGGTTAAAATAAATATCATTATCATAATATAATATGTGAACACACCACGTTAGAAACACAGAATATAATATTAACGAAGAAAAACATAATATTTTTGATATAAATTTACCAAATACTAACAATAAAATTAGACTACATATTTTGATACAAGTATAACAGTTCATAGAAGGTAACATTATTCGTTTGATAACAGTTAACAGACTGTATAAATAAAGATGAAGACTTTTAGATATTAGCTAGAAGTGAATACATTTACATTTGAATCTTGTCTGCAATAAGAAGAATATTAAAGACTGTTCTTTCTCCAAAATGCATAATATAATTATTCATACATTCCGCATCTTTGGAAATATAAGTCGTTGTGGTAAACTTTAAGTCGTTGAAAGCAAATTAGAAAAGAAACCTCACAACAAAAAAGCACGAAGTCATTTGCCATGAAGATTCATTTCCACTTAATAAATGTATTAAGAATAATTATATTTTCTTAGATGTCATAAATCATAATAATAGTATTCGTAGGTAACAGAGTTGTAGGTTTAGTCAAAAATATTTTATACAAGGCTTTACAGGATCTTTACAAGCATTTAAGATTCAAATTTACAATGACTTATTTGAAGGCGCTTGAACTTTGGCCATTTTATCACGTCACGAATAAGGTTTATAGTAAATGTATGTATGTATAATGGCACTTTAAAAAAACTTAACGCTTACAAGATTCTAAATATTTCTTGGAAAAGTAGCATCAATCTAATCTAAATTAGAGTTATAGTAGAGTACAATATTAATTATTGTCTATGTGTCTATAATTTAGATTATTGTCTTAACATTATTGTCGTATAGTAAGTTATAGGTAGGAAAGCTCGTTAAAATGTTTTTTGCGACCGAATACTGAATATGCTAAAGAGCGTGTAGTTACGCGATAACAGCAGCAAAAGCTGTTGAAACTTTAGTGTAGTTGTATCGTTTTGATCGAAATCACGAACTTTGCACTCAATTTCAACACCGTTTTAGACCATTTTGTTTGGAAGTGAATTCACATTTAGTGTTCAGTGGTTGAAATTACGAACTTCGGACTCAATATTGGCACAATTATATGCCGTTATGCTTGGAAATGTATTCAAGTTTGTATTCACTGGGCAAAATCACGAAATCGGAACTTAATTAAGTACAAAAAAAGTGTTTTGATCAGAAGTGTAAGTAATTACAACGTTTTGTTAACCAGTTTTTCAGTTTTAAGAGTCTGATTTTTGAAATTTTATCCATACAAAATGTCAAAAAAAGTCGCGTAGTGAAGAGCGCTCTTAATTGTTTCAGTATTCGGTCATTAGTTAAATAAAACTTACACGGTAAAATTATCTGTCGAGTCATTCAATGACTTTCAAAATATATTATATTATGTTTTATTTGTAAACAATATTTTACTTATTTAATTAATTATTTTATATAAAATGTACTGTGTCGAGCTATATCAAATAAAGATTATACCTACACTTGAACAAATAAACATGAATGTTCACTATATTCATTTACTTTCTGACACCCTCTTATGGTGGGGCTTCTATACGTAGGTACTTGACAGGTCGAGATGGCACTCGGAGAGGGAACGCCCCGCACACCCACACAACCATTTTTTTAAATTCATTATAGACAAATGCTTGACCGCAATCACACCTGATGGAAAGTGATGATGAGGCCTGAGATGGGACGCGTTTACCTAGAAAATGCCTATTAACTCTTGTTTTAAAGATACCCGGGTTGTAATTATGTAGTAGGAAATACCTCCATGCTAACCCGGTGCGGGATAGCGCGGGTGACGTGCGGGTGTGCGGGGCGTCCCCCCACTTCATACCCCGATTGCCATCTCGACCTGTTCCGGACTATAGGAATATTTTGGAGCTTACTATGAATAAACCCACATACCATTTGGTTAACTCCTCGCTGAATAAACCCCTCTTGAAAATAATGCCAATGCTATGAATCATCTTCAGCTCTTATCAAAATACAGGGTGTAACCAAAACGCTGGCAAAAACGAAGACATAATATGATAGTAGGTACTGATGATTACTGATAAGTGATATGATACCACAAAAATAGACGAAAAAAATATCCTGTATTTAGTAAAAGTTCACGATATATTGCAAATAAAACATCTGACTGACGCTAGAGAACAACGAACGTTGCGTATGTAGGCCATTCCGAGTCGTAGGTGGGGCATTGACACCAGTTTTGAACGCTATACATTGCGGGATTGAAAAATCCTAAATCACTAAAACTATATTACAAAAAGAGGCAAATGGTTTTTGGTATTGGATTGTGTTCAGATAGTATAACAATAACACTAAGTTTTTGCTAGCGTTCTGGTTACACCCTGTATAATAATCTGAGAATATGAAGACTAGGCATAGGATAGGAATAGAAAAGAAAGCTACACCGACACTACCATCAGTATTTATCGTTTCTTTATTTCCATAGAAATCACAACCAAAAACATTAATTTTACCGTGATTAATTTCAGTTGTCATAATATTGTTACATTTTTGATTTCGAAAATAAGAAATTCTAATTTTACTAGTTATTAATATGAAGACTGAATTGAGGTAATGGGCCATAAATACGAGGAACCATGTCATTTGAGAATCGAAACACAATAACATCAAAGTAAAATGGACCTAAAGAGCCTTGAATTGAAGTCAAAAATTCAATGCCCCTGATTTTAATTTCGCAACGTTTCCGCTTGGAGCGCTGGCTGTAGATATGTAGACAAACTTGAGCTTTAAAACAAGGCATTTAAGATCCAGTTTATTATAACGCCGAAGTGTTTCGACTCTCGAATTCTAGCAACGTTTGGTGAGACGTAAAATCTTATACTACGGGTACTCGTCAGAATAAACTTGAAATTTTCCTTCTTTATTTTCGTTAATAATAAACAAGTTTTTAATTTTAATTTCTATTGAAATGGATTAATTAGAAGTCAGGAGATGGTCATAATGATTACGAAAATGTCAAAGTTCAGTGATAAAAATAATGATTCAAGATATGGTTTTTAGGATATGCAAAGAGGTATTATTTATTGATTATGATAGGTACTTAAACAACTAAGGTAAAGAGGGCCCACTTAATATTTGTGGTTATTTTTCGTCCGTTAAATTTAATAAGCACAGCCAATGTTTTACGGTGGATTCGATAGTACTTTGTTCCTCCCAACGCTTATATACGTTATGACGATGTTCTACTTGGAAATACAATATGAAACAATAAATATAGTAATCTATATAGGTACCTTAATGAAAGAAAATAATATAACACTATCAGTTTTGGGATTTGTATTCGATTTTTTATATCGGCATATTTTTTCTATTAGTTAAAATTGCCGACATATTTTTAAAAACATCGACACTTACCAGTACCCGTAGTACAAGATTTTACGTCTCACCAAACGAAACCAAATTCGAGAGTCGAAATACTTCCGCGTTACAGTAAAATGGACCTAAGCAGCCTTGAATTGAAGTCAAATATTCAATGCCACTGATTTTAATTTCGCAATGTTTCCGCTTGGAGCGCTGGCTGTAGAAGTGTAGACAAACTTGAGCTTTAAAACAAGGCATTTAAGATCCAGTTTACTGTAACGCGGAAGTATTTCGACTCTCGAATTTGGTTTGGTTTGGTGAGACGTAAAATCTTGTACTACGGGTACTGGTGTCTTGCGTGAGCGACGAATACTACGCGACGCGACGCGACACGACGACGCGACGTAATGCGTAGCACGGTATGCCGTTGAGTTGATCGCGTTCGTCGCGTTCGCAGCGTCGCGTCGCGTAGTATTTGTCACTCACGCAGGACACCGCGTTACGGCCGACCTCAGAGTCGCCTAATCGTTACTTAAGAGGGCTCAGGACGGAGCTTTCTTCATACAAACGTAGGAGGGTAATTACTACATTATTTGATATTGCACGCTCAAAACTAAGTATTAAGTCGATTTATCTCGTCATTATCTAGGTTTATTGATATATCAAACATTGAAAATAATATTGATTTTAAAGTTACGAGCCTCAAGAGATTCATATTTTAACACTAAATTTATGACAACTTTGGGCGTAAATAAGTAAGATTAGGAGTATGAAAATTCTAAAGAAATTTAACATTAGACATAGTTTATTTATTCATTAGTTGAAATAACTATACTTTGCAAACATAAACTCAGTAGTTTTTTCTCAAAAATACTTTTCTTAAACCCTTGATTTCGCTGAAAATCATCGTGCCTCTCACCTTTCTCATACAATGTCAAGTGAAAAGCAAATAGGTTTGGTCGAGCGTCCTGCGTCACCTTAAGGCATGAATTAGTATTAGTATGGATAAGGAATGCCTTAAGTAACGATTAAGCGACTCTGAGTGCGGCTGTAAATAATGTTATTTTTTAAAGGTTTTTTAAATGTATGGTAAATTTCCAAGTACATACAACGTCCGTCTAAATTGATTTACCTCTTGGGCGACAGACTTTGAACATAGTTTGGGTCCATTTCATCCAAATCCCTTCCTTTCGTCTCCGGGACACAACACACGACGAAACACAATCCCCCCACACTTATAGAAGCGTACAGCCAAAACGCTCCGTGCAACCCTAGCGCTTGTTGGAAATCCACAAATGTCTTGACACCTACAAACGCGCACAGGTAGCTAAAGGCAGTTGCCATTGCACTCCCAAACGCCCTGTACTCCAGTGGAAACAGTTCCCCAATAAGCAGCCAAGAAATCGGACTCATACCCAAAGAAAACGCAATCGTAAAAACTAGGACGCAGAGTAAAGGAATCCAGTCATTCTGTCCGACCGTTTGATGGAACATAACGTTTTGTATCCTCTGATTCCTATGCACTTCCTCGTAGTATGCGTAGCTTCCAAACCCAGCTAACGCCATCGACATCAGGACAGAGCTCACAATGAGCAATGGAAGACGACCGACCGTATCAATCAGCAAACCTGACAAACAGGATGCGAGCAATTGAACAAAAGACACAGCTATAGCTGCTCCGTGAGGATTCATTCCACCGAAAGTTTTCCTAAAAATTGGTACAGCGTAGAAGGAAAACGCGTGAGCACCTGAAAACCGCTGAAACATCATCAAACCACAAGTCACCAAAATCGGACCCAAAAGACGATTAGCCGTTCTCACATCAAACGAGTTTATAAGTTGACTGCTAGACATTTGACTCTGTCGTTGACTAAAGTTTTTGCTCGCTAAAACATTGGTTCTTATCGTAGCTAGTTCTTGAGCAACATCTGAGTTTGGTCCACGAAGCCAGAGGAGGCTTTTATACGCTTCTTCGTCTTTTCCTATCAGCACGAGATAGCTCGGCGTTTCTGGTATGTACAGGACTGTGCAGAAGAGAAGGAGAGGAGCGGCGGATATGCAGAGCGCTAGTTGCTGCCAGTCGAGGTAGGCGCCGATGGTGAAGCTGAACAGGACGCCGAGATGGCCCACGATCTTCAACACGGCACTCAGGCAGCCGCGGATGTCCGGCACTGAGATTTCGCTGATGTAAACCTGGAATTTAAAAACAATGTTGATGCTTGATATTATTATCATACAATTATTATGAACCTTGAATGGGAAGCTAGAAGAAATCTCTGTTTAGAGATAAGCATTTCCAATGTAACTTAATTTATTATTACTTTGTAAGTACAATTTTGGTACATGAAAAATAAAAATAAATAAATAAATAAATATTATTCTGTTTTCCTATATACTTACCTGTACAGTTTATGTGCATCATTGATCCATCAAAATCTATTTATTAAATGTGTAGACTGTGGAGGACTAACTGACTGTACCCGGTTTCGCTAAAGTGAAGTTTTCGAAAATTGGTATAGGGGTGGAATTTTGAAAAATCTTGAAATACGTATTTCTTCATTTTAACCGAAAACCTAAATAAAATATTAATTTTCCTGAATAAGTATATTGTTACAAATACCAAGTCGAAGCTTCAAGTACCTACGTGCTTGGGTTCTTTGAGACAAATATCTACCTTCGAGTACATTCATTTATTTCTGCACATTAAATTAAAAATTTAACAGTTACAGTTTTATTGTAAGTAGGTATAGACAAAATTTTATAAATATTATAATATGAGACTTATATATGCAGTATTTCTATATTTTTTTAACATTTCAGCTCCTATCCACGGTACTCTGCTTATCAAACTTTTAGAGCCTCAATAGCTCAACCGGTAAAGGAGTGGACTGAAAACCGAAAGGTCGACGGTTCAAACCCCGCCCATTGCACTATTGTCGTACCTACTCCTAGCACAAGCTTGACGCTTAGTTGGAGAGGAAAGGGGAATATTAGTCATTTAACATGGCTAATATTCTTTATTAAAAAAAATAAAAACTACTTAATAAAGCCAACTTCATACCTAATATTACGTGCCTACCAAACTTTCTCATTTTCGCCTCTAAAAGTTTATTATCACGGAAGGTAGACAAAGTAGGTATAACTTCCTCTAATCAGATTAGCAACTTTGTGCCGAGGCCTGAGCGCAACACAAGAAAACTCATCAGACTCAACAAGCCTCTTAAATTACTTTGAACCAGTGAGGCTGCCTTGCCTGTATACAATAAATAATCTTTGGATTACCATAAAAAGTTTTTACTGGCAATTAATATTTTAGGCAAATCCATTGACTAATATATTAGTTCGTATAGACAGGGCCATTGAACAAACAAAATGGCACCGACTCATTGGTGCTTTAGCACTCAATGCAACCTCAGTGACGTCTGGATTTCAAACGGCGCCGATTTATTTGGTTCCAAAACCGTGAAAAATTTTGTTCGCTTGGGCATATCTTGTCATTTATATCGATGGTTGCCACGGAAATTTTTAAAAACCTAAATCCATGCGGACGTATTCGCGGGCATTAGCTAGTAGGTGTATAAATGAGGCAGAGATGAAACTCTGAAAAAACTATGAGTGAATTCTGTATTTTACGGCCGAGCACAATAAGCCGTGTGGAACAAGGGCCTTTATTCGCTCCGAGCTGTCCACTAACAGCTTTTTAGAACATTCCACTGAATTCTAGGGAATATAAAATAAAATGCATTGTGTGATGTAGGGATACTGAAAACATTGTTAGGGGTACATAACTACGGCGAAATTCTAAATTCGAGTTAATTTTTTCTTGGTTACGATACCGAGTAATAAAGAGAGAGATAGATCAGCTCATACCTTTTTGACGACCTCCCTGGCGCAGTGGTGAGCGCTGTGGTCTTAATAGTGGGAGGTCCCGGGTTCGATTCCTGGCAGGGGTTTGGAATTTTATAATTTCTAAATTTCTGGTCTGGTCTGGTGGGAGGCTTCGGCCGTGGCTAGTTACCACCGTACCGGCAAAGCCGTGCCGCCAAGCGATTTAGCGTTCCGGTACGATGCCGTGTAGAAACCAAAGGGGTATGGGTTTAATAAAAACTGCCATACCCCTTCCAGGTAAGCCCGCTGTCATCTTAGACTGCATCATCACTTACCACCAGGTGAGATTGCAGTCAAGGGCTAACTTGTATCTGAAAAAAAAAAAAAAAAAAATACCTGAGACAGCATGGTGAGGATGGAGCAGCAGAACCCTCCCAGGAAAGCAGTGATGCACATCATTCGTACTGACGTCGCCAGTACTGTTAGCAGCCATGACAGACTACACGGCGCCGCGGCGAGGGACAGGACCCGGCGTCTGCCGTGCCTCATAGCAGCACCGCCTGCCATTCCACCGAAGAGAGCACCTTTAACGAGAAATAAGGCATTTAATCTACCATAATCTATTAGTACACAACACTGTAATAAACGTGACAATGGATCGTCAACTTTTGAACCGCAAAAACAAGTCGACTACTCAAGACCAGGAAAAGTGGGAGGGGGGGGGGGGGGTTCTTGAGGTAGTGGTTGATAATAATGACGATGGTGGGAAGCGGTTAGGACTAGATGCGTTTTAAATAAATTAATATCACTTGCTTTAACGGTGAAAGGAAAACATCGTGACGAAACCTGCATGCCTGAGAGTTCTCCATAATGTTCTCAAAGGTGTGTGAAGTCTACTAAACCGCACATGGCCAGCGTGGTAGACTATGGCCAAAACCCTTCTCATTCTGAGAGATGGGTTGATCATGATGATGAATGATGATGATGAAGCCATTTCCCACCAGGTGAGATTGCAGCCTAGGGCTAACTTTTAATCGAATAAAAAAAAAGGAAATATTTGGGTCTTACCAAGAAAAGATAAAGAGGCAAGCCACGAAGCCTGTTGGTCGGTCAGCTGAAAGTCCCTGCGCGTCGCGTTACCAGGTCCTTGGAGGGACGCTATGGCAGGTGAGCTGTACCCCTTGCCGAGCCCCGCCGAGAAGGGGGCTAGGGAGACAGCGAGGGCTGCTATCACCTGGAGAAGAAACATTGAATCTTTGTTATACTACCTAAACACAATCCAATAACAAGAACCATTTGCCTCATTTTGTAGTTTTAGTGATTTAGTATATTTCAAACCCGCAATGTATAGCGTGCAAAACTCGAGTCAACGAACCTCGCAAGACACGGCATTGACTCCGATTGGCCTATTATGCTACGTTAGTTGACCTTTATCGTCAGTCAGATGTTTTATTTGCAATTTATCGTAAATTTTTACAAAATTATAGGATTTTTTAATATTTTTTTTGTGGTATTATAATACCTGTAATCATCATTACTATCACCTGTCTTCGTTTTTGCCAGCGTTCTGGTTACACTATGTATAGGCGTAAAGAACGTTTAGAATAGAATAGAATACAATATTTTTAGGCAAGTAAACTTTTTCAAGTGCTTTTGAATCGTCAGATAGTTTAATTTACCACAGTTTGTATAGAGAAGCGACAAAAATATTATTATACGCTTTCAAATAGTCGTCCCTATCCCTAGGTATATTCCATATAAGTACATTTCACTTCATTCCCGTCTACATAAATATCTTCCGAGACCGCAAATGTACCTAAGTGTTATCTTGGGAGCGGGTAAACAGACAATTTTCTCAAGTGTCGAAATAAAACATTCCTTGTCACGTCCTGCTATAAGTATCTAATGTAGGCGCGTGCCCCCCGTTCCTAAGTGACGCGAACTTAATGTGGTTTTGAAGACGAATTTCCGATTACATTTTTTACACTACCATGCGTAAACGGTGCACATCCCTGGTGCGCAGGGTACGGGCTAGCCCCAATGGCATCCTGCCCCCCTAGCATGGGCAGGAGACAAAAATTTTATCCCCCAATTATATCCACTGACGAGGGATAAAATTTACTTGTCCACCTCTCAAAGCACGGCAACAGGGGAGAGGAGAAGTTTATCCCTAAATCGGGGACAATTTTATCCTCGACATTAGACGTGGGTTTAAGTTTATTCTCATAGAACTTAAAAAATCAAAACATGTCTCGCGGTACCTGTTGGGTTTAGGTTATGTTTGGGTTTGTGTTTGGGTTATGTTTGGGTTGTGTTTGTGTTATGTTTGGGTTGTGTTTGGGTTATGTTTGGGTTGTGTTTGTGTTATGTTTGGGTTGTGTTTGGGTTATGTTTGGGTTGTGTTTGTGTTATGTTTGGGTTGTGTTTGGGTTATGTTTGGAATATGGTTGGGAACCCCAACATAAACCCAACATAGGTCCCAAATACCAATTACCATTAACCCAATAAAGGTAAAGGAAAAGATCCAAAAACCAAAAAGTCCCCCGTTTTATTCACTGTGGATAATTATATCCACCCGTGAGCCCATGCTCGGAGAGTGGATAAAGCTGTCGGAGGGGATAAAGATTTTATCCTTTCCCCGGGGAGAAAATTATATCCCCGCCCATGCTAACCCTGCTGAGGGCATTTGCTGACAGGTTTGATTGTCAGTACCTGAACCATTGTCATATGGTGCACGTGCTGACTAATCAAGCCTGTCTTAGATATAGTATTAGGATTAGGTAATTAGTTAAGATTACTAACATTAGTTTTTAAGGCGTGTGTTATTACTAACAAATTATGATCGTGTTTTAT
The DNA here is from genome assembly GCF_902806685.2 of Maniola hyperantus. Lineage (NCBI taxonomy): Eukaryota > Metazoa > Arthropoda > Insecta > Lepidoptera > Nymphalidae > Maniola > Maniola hyperantus. The sequence goes on along the minus strand of NC_048542.1, from coordinate 15,887,559 downwards.
CGTCGAATTAAAGGATTTTTATTTTTTTCATTTTTATTTTATTTTATTTATTACTTTAGGTCCTACCCAAAATTGACGCTGAGCAGCGCACGCCTCCGATCCGAGCCCGTGAGAATAGGTACGGATTCTAGACGTTGGGCTGGTGATGATTATAGACGTTGGGTTGGGTAAGGTGCTTTTTTTTTAAATTAATTTATAACTAGCTTATGCTCGCGACTTCGTCCGCGTGGACTACACAAAATTTAAACCACTATTTTACACCCTTAGGGTTGATATTTTAACATATTATTATGAGCTGAATAAAATATGTCATACTGCTAATTGCAAAAATATTAACTACAAAACTTCTTTATAGACACTTCAAAACTGACAGACTTTCATACAAACTTCAAACCCCTATTTTACCCCTTTAGGGGTTGAATTTTCAAAAATCCTTTCTTAGCGGATGCCTACGTCATAATAGCTATCTGCAAGCCAAATTTCAGCCCGATCCGTCCAGTAGTTTGAGCTGTGCGTTGATAGATCAGTCAGTCATTCAGTCAGTCAGTCAGTCAGTCAGTCAGTCAGTCAGTCAGTCACCTTTTCATTTTATATATTTAGACAAGCGTACACCAATTAATACATTGTTTTTCTCTCGTCAAACTAGTGAGCCAGTTTGTTGGCGAGCTGGCGCTCTTTAAAAATAATTAGTATCTACGTATTATTTATCATTATCTGGAATGGCGACCTCACACCGGAAGACGCAGCGTTGGAAGACCCCCCCCCCCAGGTGGATGGACGACATCAGACGAGTCGCAGGGAGCCGCTGGATGCAGGCGGCGCAAGACCGTGGCGTGTGGAAGTCCCTACAAGAGACCTATGTCCAGCAGTGGACGTCTATCGGCTGAGTTTGTTGTGGGTTCTTCTCAGACCTGGGCGCGTTTGGAACCCTCGTAGCTTTAGTTTTAAGTTTGCGTAATAATTATCACCACTATATCTTACAAATGTAACACCATACCAGACTATCAATACGAGTAATTTATTACCTATTTTGAATAAATCATTTGACTTTGACTTTGATGATGATGATGATGATCATAATTATTTAAGTAATAAAAATTCCATAGTATTTTGAAAAGTTTCGGCAATTATTTTCCCTCGCTTAAAATAAAGCATTCCGCGGCACGTAGTGTACCTACGTGCCCGTGCCGTAGTTCACTGAACGAGAAACGACGTTAGAAAAGGCTCTGCTATTGGACCAAGAGCCCGGGAGGGCCAGACCTTCGTTATTTTTCGGGTTCCGTACCTCTGAAAGAAAAAAGGAACCCTTATAGGATTACTTTGTTGTCTGTGTGTCAAGAAACCCATAGGGTAATTCCCGTTGACCTAGAATCATGTAATTTCTACAAGAAAAATGTAGGTCTTATAGCATAAGTAAAAGAATAAATCTGAAAACCGTAAATTTGTGGTTACATCACAAGAAAAAAAATTAATTGTGGTCATGAACTAATTAATTAGTATTTTCAATTTTCAAAGTAAGATGTCTATATCAAGTGGGGTACCTATCATATGAAAGGGCTTCACCTGTGCATTCTAAAACAGATTTTTATTTATTTTTATGCATCATAGTTTTTGAATGATCGTGTAAAATGTCGAAAAAATACGACTGTAGTAACGGAACCCTCGATGCACGAGCCTGACTGGCACTTGGCCTGTTTTTATATTTTTCTTTTGTTCAGATACAAGTTAGCCCTTGACTGCAATCTCACCTGGTGGTAGACGATGCAGTCTAAAATGGAAGTGGGCTAACCCGGGAGGGTTATGGCAGTTTTTATTAAACCCTTTGGTTTCTACACGGGATCGTACCGTAACGCTAAATCGCTTGGCGGCATGGCTTTGCCGGTGGGGTGGTAACTAGCCACGATCGAAGCCTCCCACCAGACCAGAAATTTAGAAATTATAAAATTCCAAACCCCTGCCAGGAATCGAACCCGGGACCTTCCACTAATAAGACCACAGTGCTTACCACTACGCCAAGGAGGTTTTCAAATTGAAAGTTTTTATAACAGCTGAAAATTTCTCTGTGTAGGTGTTGTCCCCAACACAGTGAGGAACGATCAGCGACTATGAAGTTTGGATCATGCAAAGATAACAGATAACAGATAACAGATAACAAAGGTGTATGGTTTTAGGAATCACGCCATGTAGGCAATACCTTTTTAGAGCCTCGATAGCTCAACGGTTAAAGGAGAGGACTGAAAACCGAAAGGTCACCGGTTCGAATCCCACCCGTTGCACTATTGTCGTACCTACTCCTAGCATAAGCTTTACGCTTAATTGGAAGGGAAAGGGGAATATTAGTCAGGAATTAACTTGGCTAATATTTAAAAAAAAAACCTACGCGGAGAAACTTTCGGCGTTTATAAAATAACGAAGATCTGGCCTTCCCGGGCTCTCTCTTTATTACTGTATGGCAAGATTCTTTTCTAATCGAGAGATAAAAGAAAACTTAAAGGCTTTGTTTTGAGAGTGGAAGCTTGGCCGTGACGAAGAAATTAAAAACCCCAATAAAAATATTAAAACGTTGGCAAGGCCTAGTTTAGCCCAGCTTTCTATTCGGGCGGTCCGGAACTCTGGAGTTCAATAATCTGTAACTTTTCGGAGTTATAGCAATTAAATATCATGTTATAAGGGAAAATTTTAAATTTTTAAATAATATGTTGTGAAGGAAGAAGTCGTGAGGAAACGTGCATGCCTGAGAGTTTTCCACCATGATCATCATGATCATCATGATCAACCCATCGCTGGCTCACTACAGAGCACAGGTCTCCTCTCAGAGTGAGAAGGGTTTTGGCCATAGTCTACCACGCTGGCCACGTGCAGATTGGCAGACTTCACACACCTTTGAGAACATTCCAACAACAAACCTAGTTTCGCCATCACGCCTTCTCAGGCATGCAGGTTTCCTCACGATGTTTTCCGTCACCGTTAAAGCAAGTGATATTTAATTACTTAAACGCACAAAGATAACTCTGAAAAGTTAGAGGTGCGTGCCCGGGATCGAACCCTCAACCTCTGATCAGAAGACGGACGTCCTAACCACTAGGCTATCACAGCTTTTAAATTTTTATAATGAGTTTTCCATAATGTTTTTAAAATTGGCAATGTGAACTTGGCCTTAGTACCTGGAAAAGTAGGTACTCACAATATCCCTTTAGGATTTTACTTGTAAAGTCGTTAACCCAATATATTCTATTTGTAGACAATCTAAATCGCTCAAAAACACTTTCGCATTTATAATATGGGTATATTATAAATGCGAAAGTGTTTTTGTTTGTTGGTTTATTGGTTTGTTGGTTTGTCCTTCAATCACGTCGCAACGGTGCAACGGATTGACCTGATTTTTTGCACGGGTATAGATAAAGACCTCGAGAGTGACATAGGCTACTTTTTACCCCGGAAAATCAAAGAGTTCCCACGGGATTTTTAAAAACCTAATTCCACGCGTACGAAGTCGCGGCCATCAGCTAGTTATAATTATTATGTAGTGTATAAAAAATCCTTAATGGAAGGCTCTAAATATAAATAGAAAACGCAAAAAGTTTCCTAATTGCCAAGAAAATATTAATACTCCATCAATTCAAAAGTTTCCGCTCGGCCAAGTTTTCAATATTAATTCGTTCCCAACAGCTTGAGCAACTGTTAAATTATTAAAGTTAACTAAAAACCCGATTGGACCGTTTTAATCTTAATTTGGGTCTGTTTGGCCCTTCAAAAAAACTTTTTACATGTCATGACGAAGATAAATCGTTTCTAATGGAATCGTGTCGCAGAGTTAAGTGTCACTAGCCAAATGAATCCCGATTTCAGTAGGTAAATGAAGGACGGCTTTTGAAAGTAATTTCGATAACTGCAAAAGTGTCGCTACTAGATGGCATTTACAGTCGCTTCAGTAAGTACTGAGTGAACATACATATCACAAATTTCGTCACTGGCAGGAAGCGTTCCGTAGTTTAGTGGTCAAAGCGTCGGGCGCGATCCCAGGAGATGCGGGTTCGATTCCTGCCAGTCCGAAAATTTTGATATGTACTTATTTAAAATTTCCTTGAAGTGTGAAACACTAAAAATTGTAAAAAAATATGGTATATGAATCGTTTCAAAATTATTCAGTCGCACGTTAAATTAATCATTTAACCAAGTTCAACCTTTGAGAAAGTTTGGTGCAGACATAGCTTGCATCCATGTTGCTATACCATAAATTCTGACAATCACGACAAATAAAAATGTACCATAGTGATTATCACAGTATTCTTACTCAAGGCAGAGCTTTAAATATACCACTAAAAATGCCGTTCATATCCCATATGATGTAAAAAACTAAGCTAAGACAGTAGGTAAACTTTTATTAAGTAGTGGGACATAACTGTAACTTTTATGGAATAAGAATGTCAAACGAAAATGTCGTAGTCGTATCAATATCGTCTGCTTTAAAAGCCTATTGTGTAAATGGGTCACGACCCTTAAAAAAGGGTTGGCAAAAAGTCGAGCTTCTTTTTTCGATGTTGCTTTTTGCGGCGGGCGGGCGGCGTATCGAGCGGTGTTTTCGCTTTAATCTGCAGGATTGGGGTCGTAATTAGTACGGATATGGTAAAGCATGTGATGGCCTAGTGGTTAGGACGTCCGCCTCCTAATCAGAGGTCGGGGGTTGCTTTTTAATCGACAAGTGAATCTACTCTTCTTATCAAAAATAACCAGCAAGAAATTAACTTTATTCTGATGTTGGGATCTAGGAAAAAAACCGGCCAAGTGCGAGTCAGGCTCGCGCACCGAGGGTTCTGTAGTACAGTCGTATCTTTGCAACATTTTGCACGATACATCAAAAACTATGATGTACCTATAAAAATAAATAAAAATCTGTTTTAGAATCCACAGGTGAATAGCCCTGTCATATGATACCTCACTTGATATAAGTAGTTATCTTACATTGATAATTGAAAATACTAATTATTACTTCATGACCACAATTTAGTTATAGCGATAGTGTAGTGTTAGTGCAAATCAAAGATCACACGAACAAAGTGAAAGACTAGTGCTAGTGCAATTTTAAGAACAAAGTGTCTTCCAATAAGGTATCTTAACTATAAACTAAGCTAAGTCAAATGGACTGATTCTTAGGTATAAGTACGTTTATAAGTTAAGGTTAATATAATATTGCTTATTAGCCTCTTTCATAGGCTAGATTGTAATGGTAGTAAAGTACTAGTGTCATGACCACAATTTTTTTTTTGTGTGATGTAACCACAAATTCACGGTTTTCAGATTTTTCCCCCAATGTCCGCTATAAGACCTACCTACCTACCAAATCAACGGGAAGTACCCTGTAGGATTCTTGACAGACAGACAACAAAGTCATCCTATAAGGGATCCGTTTTTCCTTTTGAGGTACGGAACCCTAAAAATCCATGGCTTTATATCTGTTATGCTTCATTAGCCTATCATATACATATACCTAGACATAACAATATAGGTACTATCAACTATGTGAGATGAATACAAGCGGGATATAATGTATTAACCTTGTAACCCACGGATCAACATTAATCCGTACCGTGGGTAAGCGCCAGAAGCCCTGGTTTTAATGCCAGTGCCAGTTTATAGGGTTATCGTTAAGCCAGGGTTGTCTGCCCATACATCCGGCATTCTGTTTAACGATATAGGAACATAAATCTATATATATAAAAGGAAAAGGTGACTGACTGATTGACTGACTGATCTATCAACGCATAGCTCAAACTACTGGACGGATCGGGCTGAAATTTAGCACGCAGATAGCTATTATGACGTAGGCATCCGCTAAGAAAGGATTTTTGAAAAGTCAGCCCCTAAGGGGGTGAAATAGGGGTATGAAAATGTGTAGTCCACGCGCACGAAGACGCGAGCACAAGCTAGTAGCTAGTATAAGTCCCGCAAAGTGCTAATGCGCTTGGCCGCCATTTTAGTGACGTCAGCACGAGACTAAAGTTTCGGTTGATGGTATAATTTTATTTAGGCTGGCGTCAATATGACGTCATTTCAATGTCAATGAGACATGGTTTCTATTCTCAGTATGAGAAGGATTTCGCCATAGTCTACAACGCTGGCCATGTGCGGATTGGCAGACTTCCCACGCCTTTGAGAAGATTTGTAGAACTCTCAGGCATGCAGGCACGTAGGTTTCCTTACGATGTTTTCCTTCACTGTTAAAGCGAATGATATTTAATTTCTCCGAAAAGTTAGACGTGCGTGCCCGGGATCGAACCCCCGATCTCCTGAATAGGAGGTGGACGTCCTAATCACTAGGCTATAGCTATCACATCCCTAGCTAGATTACCCCGTAGCAATTCATTAGCCTTGGTTTTCCATAACTATGGGCCTCATAAGAAAGCTCAGAGTCACTCAGCGGGCGATGGAGAAAGCTACCCTCGCAGTTTCTCTTCGAGATCAAATCCGATATCAGGAAATCCGTAGGAGAACCAGAGTAACCGACATAGCTCAACGGGTTGCGAAGCTGAAGTGGCAATGGGCAGCTAGCACATAGTTCGAACAACCGATAGACATTGGGGTCCTAATGTGCTAGAATGACAACCTCGCTCCGGAAAGCGCAGCGTTGGAAGACCCCCCACTAGGTGGACAGATGACAAATACAAATACAAATACAAATACAAATACAAATACAAATACAAAGGAGATCGCCCGTGAACAGGCCCTCTTTTGTGGCGTCGGTCGTGTCAAAACTTAATTTTTTTTTTAAATGTATTATTTTTTTACGATTATGTTTTATAACGACTTTTTTTCACTCTATTATTGAAAATATCCACAATTACAGTTAGAATCGTAAACATGCATTTATTTTGAAGAAGTATTAATTAAATATAACCTCAATATCAGCAATATAAAAAATAAGATTTCTTTATAACCAGGGTGAATAAATAGAAATCGTTTGCAGAATATAAAGAGTTAATTATTTGTCTACAAAATAAAATTAAAACCATGGTGACATAACAATTATATTAGGGGGGGCCCAAAGCTCCTAAGAAAATGGGCAATCTCTTTTCTTTATTGCGAATCTGGGTAAACAGTGGAGATGTTACAAAACAAAAAGGTACAGCCAAATTCTGCCTATTAGCATGCAATATGATATTCCTAACAAACGTGTACATAGTGTTGATAAAATTTGCCAAATTTAATACTTAGTCACAAAAGAATAAAAAAACAAGATAGTACTTAATACAAAATATGTCAAAAGGTAACCAAATACACACTAAAGGAAAAAATGTCATCTTAGATATACGTCAACACTATAAAAAATGTTTTTAATTAAATATTCGAATAACTTCTTTTTAAGGCTTTCTATTTTATTTATATTTATGACATATATATATGACATCAACCGAGTCGCAGGGAGCCGCTGGATTCAGGCGACGCAAGACCATGGTGTTTGGAAGTCCCTACAAGAGACCTATGTCCAGCAGTGGACGTCGAATGATGAATCCCTATAGCTTAAAGATAGGTATAGTCAGGTCGAGATGGCAATAGGGGAGGGAAGGCCCCGCACAGCCGCTGCGCTAACCCGATGCGGGCGAGCGTGGGTGACGTGTGGGTGTGCGGGCGTCCCACCGAGTCATACCCCAATTGCCATCTCGACCTGTCGCGGACTATAGGTATGTTGTTTATTTAGATTTGTATCTGACGTATAGTGAACATGTTGCAAATATTGAGTAAACAGATTAGCATCTATAGGTCTTATCTGGTTACCTAATAGTAATCCTGTTTGCATATCAAACTGAATAGAATAGAATAGAATAGAATAATTTTTATTCGAGGTATATAGGTGGTACATGGTGTAGGCAATATGGTCCTGTACAGCAGTGCAACACCTCGAACAGGTAGGCCACTCAGCTTGTGTTGAGACGTCGGGCCCCTCAGACACAAACCTCTAGAGCAAATATCTGAGGTACCAGACGCCCCAACGCTGATTTTCAGTGACCGCCTTTTAAATATTACCTAAACGTCAGTGGCATAGAATATATAAAGTTGGCGAGTAAATGGATAAATAAAATGAAATAAAGTGTTAAAAGTTTTTAAATTTAAAGTGATATAGGACATAAAAGAAGAAATAAGAAATAATACATTGAAATAGATGTTGTAAATTGTAAGAATAGGAAAATTGTACGATAGTTTTTTTTTTTTTGTATAATAAAGAAAAAATAAAATAAAATAAAATAGCTCGCAAGGTGTGGATGAGAAAGTAAAGTTTGGTAAGATAACTGGCAAAAACGAAGATAGCTGATAGTACTGATGATTACTGATATGATACCACAAAAAAATTGTCCAAGTGCGAGTCAGACTCGCGCTCTGGGGTACCGTACTACAGTCGTATTTTTTCGACATTTTGCAAGTTAAATCAATAACTATTAAGATTAAAAAAAAAAGTGTACAGTACAGTGAACAGGCTGATGATACCCCACTTGGTATCAGTGGCGTGCACAGGAGTTCAGGCCAGGGTATGCATTTAGGTATGATCTTGTTTTACGGCAGGTTATAATGAAAAAGTAAGCATTGATTTTTTACAATGAGGGTAAGCAGTGCGTTTATGCTTCTATGAGCTGCACGCCACTGCTTGGTATAGTAGTCTTACTTTGAAAGCTGAAAATACTATTATTTGTTCATGAACACATTTTAATTTTTTTTGTAATGTAACAAGTCCACGGTTTTTGGATTTTTCTTGAAGCAACTTTAATTCCCCAGTAGTGTTAGGTGGATCGTTGATAGTGTGCTAGATGAATTGTTGATAGTCTGCACACGGCCTAGCACCCTCTGACATTCTCCGAGAGTATATGGTTTGGATAGACTCTCTACACTATATGGTGACGCTTATAGAATAGGAATAGTTCATTGTACTGACTTGTAAATTAAATTAATAAGGAACTGCGATTAAAAGTATGTTAAAGTATATCAAAGTGGTGTTCATTCTAACAGTAGGTAAGACTGGTAAGTATGAAAATTCCGCATTCCGACAGTTTCTTGGTTTCGTCGTCGACCGCAACGCTGTGGCAGCTCGCAGCCTAGATTAGCGGCTTAGACGTCAACACACGATTCCCCTGTTTGTCTTTCGCAGCTTCATAATGTCATAACTAGATGACGACCTCCCTGGCGCAGTGGTGAGAGTGGTCTTATTAGAATTTTATAATTTCTAAATTTCTGGTCTGGTCTGCTGGGAGGCTTCGGCCGTGGCTAGTTACCACCCTACCGGCAAAGCCGTGCCGCCAAGCGATTTAGCGTTCCGGTACGATGCCGTGTAGAAACCAAAGGGGTATGGGTTTAATAAAAACTGCCATACCCCTTCCAGGTTAGCCCGCTATCATCTTAGACTGCATCATCACTTACCATCAGGTGAGATTGCAGTCAAGGGCTAACTTGTATCTGAATAAAAATAAATAAATAAAAAATGCCTGCGACTTCGACCGCGTGCATTTCATCATCATCATCCACGTCCACTGCTGGACATAGGTCTCTTGTAAGGACTTCCACACACCACAGCCTTGCGCCGCCGCGCCGCCTGAATCCAGCGGCTCCCTGCGACTCGTCTGATGTCGTCCGTCCACCTAGTGGGGGGTCTTTCAACATTGCGTCTTCCGGTGTGAGGTCGCCATTTACGTTTTTTTTTCTTAACCAAAAGCCTGTATACCAGTTTTCATCGATGCAACTTTAAAAATGATAAACTTTCATACAAACTTCCATCCCATATTTACCCCCCCTTAGGGATGGATTTTCAAAAATTGCTTTCTTAGTGGATACCTCCTACAAAGAACACACCCTCCAAATTTCATGTCTCTAGACCAGAGGTTTAGGCTGTGCGTTGATTTATTTATTTATTTATTTTATTTATTTTATATCTTATTAGAACGGCAGTGCCACTTACACTAACTAGATGATTAATAATAAATTTAAATACAAATAAAGGTATAAGAAAAAAGACATAAAATACAAAACGATAAAAGATCAAAGGATTTTGAATATGTACGCTGAGAACATTGATATATAAGTCAGTCAGTCAGTCGCAGGACTTTGAGTTTTATAATATGCTAGCTTATGCCCGCGACTTCGTCCGCGTGGTCTACATAAATGTCAAACCTATATTCCATGATTCAGCCCCTTAGGGGTTGAATTTTCAAAAATCCTTTCTTAGCGGATGCGTACATGTCGGACCAATCAGTCGCGAGCAAGCGCTGTCAAACGCACACATTTAGTGTATCTATACGACTTTAACACAAGCATGAGCAGTGGCGTGCACAGTGTTTGAAGCCAGGGTAGGCATTAGTTAGGTAGGAACCTGTTTACTGGCAGGTCATAATGAAAAATATGCATTGAGCTATTACAACTGGGGTAAGCAGTGCATTTATGCCTCTATGACCTGCACGCCACTGAGCATGAGTCACTAGCCTTCATGAATTGCAAGAACTGTAATATTTTGTAATTTGGCTGAACTTTAGGTCTGGGTCCTTTTTCACTTATCTGGCATTCACGATTCAAGTCATATCGGCTATCAACTTCTATAATACAGAGACCCTTCTAAATCAATCCGACGTACCCCTTCCTACCCCTTCCTCCTCAAACTTGGCATAAAACGAGTCTACGAAAGAAATACGGAACAAAGTTGTGTCCGATACGACAGCGAGTTACTAAACTCTTTTAACAATGTAAGCCCCAGACTTTGTATTCCAAAGTTTAGGAAATACCTAAATCTACTTCTTGCCGCTAACGGTCATCTTCTTGTATCTTCTAAATATATAAAATGAAAAGGTGACTGACTGATCTATCAACGCACAGCTCATAAACTACTGGACGGATAGGGCTGAAAGGCATGCAGATAGCTATTATGACGTAGGCAACCGCTAAGAAAGGATTTTTGAAAATTAAACCACTAAGGGGGTGAAAAAGGGGTTTGAAGTTAGTGTAGTCCACGCGGATGAAGCCACGAGCATCAGCTAGTGGTTCATCCATACTAATATTATAAATGCGAAAGTGTGTCAGTCTGTCTGTCTGCTAGCCTTTCACGGCCCATCTGTTCAACCGATTTGGACGGGAATAGACATAGCTTGCATCCCGGGGAACATTGGCTACTTTTTAGCCCAAAAAATTATAGAGTTCCCACGGGATTTTCAAAACATAAATCCAGGCGTGCGAAGTCGCGGGCATCAGCTAGTTAATCGTAGAGAGTTGTCATCACCAGTGGCGTGGGAGTCATAGAGGCATAAATGCACTGCTTACCCCAGTTGTAATAGCTTAATGCATATTTTTCATTATGAACTGCCAGTAAACAGGTTCCTACCTAACTAATGCCTACCCTGGCTTCAAACCCTGTGCACGCCACTGGTCATCACATAACAAATTAAAGTGATATTTTTCTTGTTCGACATGGCACGGAACCCTTGAAGTGCGAGTCCGACTCGCGCTTGGCTGGTTTTGTTACTTACCCATCTCGTAATACTAAAGCCCTCCCTAACCGCACGTCAGAGCTGACCGCGCGCGGCCCTTTAGAATAGGATCTTTTGTTTATCTCCCGCTCGCAGAAACCTGCGCCAGTGAGTTGGTCCGCTAATCACTCTATCACAGTTAACCACTCTACTAATCGTACGCCGGGGTGGGGACGCCCCGCACACCCACACAGCCCCCGTGTTAACCCCGTGCGGGTGACGTACTAGGTCTCTTGTAGGGACTTCCACACACCACGGTCTTGCGCCGCCTGAATCCAGCGGCTCCGTGAGACTCGTTTGATGTCGTCTGTCTACCTAGTAGGGGGTCTTCCAACGCCGCGCTTTCCGGCGCGAGGTCGCTATTATAGCACCTTGGAACCCCAACGTCTATCAGTTTTTAAAATCATTTGCCCTGGTTATTGCCATTTTAGCTTCGCAACCCGTTGAGCTATATCTAGTTCTAATACGGATCTCCTCATTTCCTCATTGATCACGTAGAGAAACTCCGCACATAGCTCTCTCCATCGCCCGCTGAGTGACTCTGAGCTTTCTTATGTGGCCCATAGTTAGCGACAATGTCTCGGATCCATATGACGTCACATGATAATGTTGATGATGATGAATACTATTTGCGGCGCATTTTCTCATTGTTCTTGGCCGATTTATCAAGAAGAGCACTCGGTGGCAAGTGATCGAGATCGGGTTAATCTTAACCCAATTTAAGCACCGCTTATGCTGGGATAATATTGTTTGGCCTTGGGCCTTTATTGAAACTAGGCTAAGTGTCATTGTAACACTTTTGTACTGAGTTTCAGCAAAAGGGACAAAATTCTAGCTACTTAGGAGTAGGTATACACTTTAAGGGCCATCGCAGAGAAACGGCAAGGTCGCGAGCACTTTAACATTCTTTATTCTTTACTAAGTGATGCACGCGACTTCGTACGCGTGGATTAAGGTTTTAATCGATCCTGCAACCTCGTAGCTAAACGCTACGCCACATATTTTATGTATCTACAATTCGTAGCGCCATCTCATCTTTGATTTTCAATATCGCCACAACGTAGCAAACGGATAGTCATATTTTTTTGTATTTATACAGGGTGTAACCAAAACGCTGGAAAAAACGAAGACAGATATAAGTACTGATGTTGAAAATTTCACTGGAATGTGCATTAAAGTATTCAATAAATTGCCAAATCACATCAAGTCCTTACCACTGGGACCATTTAAAAAAAAACTGTATGAATGGCTGACCGCAAAAACATTTTATTCCGTTAAAGAATTTTTTGAATACAAGGAATAAAATATTATACAATTTATAATTATGTAGTAATAACAATAGTAATCTTAAGGTAATTTAATTAGAGTTGACTTGATGTGATTATATTATATTGACTATTTTTTTTTAAATTATTTCTTGGTTAATATATTACAGGTAGATAATTATTATGTGACATGTGATATTATATTATATTATGTGATATGTGACTGTTGAACATTATAATTCTAAAAAAAAAAGTTAAAAAAATAGCTTATTAATAATAGATAATAAGAAAATAAATTTTGCATGCCCACTGTATGGCGGATTGTAGCTGTAAATAAACCACTGTAACACCATCATTGTACCTGCAATCGTGCAAATAAATGATTTGATTTGATTTGATTTGATTTGATGATTATTTATAATAATATTATGATACCACAAAAAAAAACGCAAAAAAAAAAATATTAAAACATTCTATAATTTTGTATAAGTTTTCAACCTATTGCAAATAAAACATCTGACTGACGCTAGAGGTCAACGAATGTTGCGTAAGTAGGCCACTCGGAGTCAATGCCGCGTCGTAGGCGCGGCATTAACCCGGGTTTTGCACGCTATACATTGCGGGTTTGAGAAATACTGAAACTACAAAATGAGGCAAATGGTTATTGGTATTGGATTGTGTTTAGGTAGTATAACAAAGGGACCGATTCTCTTGTACACAATCTCTAAACTAAACTAAATTAACAGGTCTAAATCTAGTGCTATCCTTTTCCGCAAGCAACATTATGACAGGGATAGCAGTAGTAGAGTTTAGAGGTGTCATTTTAGTCTAGTTTAGAGATTGTGTACAAGAGAATTGGCCCCATTAACGCTAAGTTTTTGCTAGCGTTCTGGTAGGTCCCTGTATGTCATTAAGAAGTAGTAAGAATGCGTATAAAATACATCATTACCAAGTTTTACATAACATAGAATATTAAACCAGTACGTCAGGGCAAGGGACGGCTCATTACTCACATCTGAGGGCCTCTCACGACGCTAACGGGCCTGTAATGACCATAATTATGCCCTTCGACCCCCTTCTACCCCCCCACTAACAGCTAACAGTGTTTACAGGCTGTATCGCAAATCTTTATGGGAAAATTAAATGAAAAACTAACCCGTTAAGTTACGGGATATTATGGTTAAAAGATCATTTAAACCCTCAGTAAAAATGCTAAAATTCTTTATTCCTCATTAAAAAAATATTTATTTACTAGATGACGCTCGCGACTTCGTCCGCGTGGATTTGGGTTTCGTAAAAAATCCCGTGCGAGCTCTATGATTTTCCGGGATAAAAAGCCTCCTATGTCAATTTCCGGGACGCAAGCTACCTCTGTACCAAATTTCATGTAAATCGGTATAACTGGTAAGCCTTTATAAGAATCCCGTTTTTCAAAAACCAAATTCCACGCGAACGAAGTCGCGAGCATCAGCTAGTTTTGAAATATTTATCATTTGCTGTTACAGTGGCAATAGAAATACATATTCTGTGAAAATTTCGACTCTCTTCGGACGGCGTACATAACTTATGAAGGAGAGACGAAAACGGACGGCCAGAGATGGTTTAGTAATAGAGGCCCATTGGCACCCTTTATGTACGGAACCCTACAAAAGTAAACAACTAACCTGCGGCAAATGTCTGGACTTGCGCGGCGCCGGCGCCTCGCTCCCCGCTCCCGATAAGCACTTTCCGTTGGGGACGCTCGTCTTTATCTCTTCCCGTTTCTCTGGCACACTGATAGGTATGTTGTGCTTCTCGAAATACCCGTTCTGGATCATTTGGTCCAGCGAAACCTCTAACTCTCTAACCGCAACCACTTTGCGCCCGCAAATCGGGTCGTCGATAACCATTTTGCGACAACCAGACACTTCGGAGAATGTAACTATCTTTTTCGCTTCGTCTTTCTTTGGTTTCTTCGTTAAGTTCGTTTGGTTCGTTTGATTCACTTGGTTCGCTTGATGCTTCTCAGGCGGATCCGTCGTCCAATATTTAACATTCTTCTCCGACAAACGGAGAGGTTTACAAACAGCCACATTCTTAGGCTTCTGAGTGGGATAGGTAATCCTGGAATTACTAGAAATAGGTCTTCGTTCGTTTCGATCTGTTAACCTAATTTCGTTTCGTTTTATATCAGTTCGTTCTTTTTGTTTGTATTCATAAGATTGCCGCGGCCTCCGTCTCTCTGCTTCGATTCTAAAGTCGTAGTAGTCTTTTTTGTAGCGACGACGATCGTCATCATAATAATGGTTTCTAGGCAAGGAATTGTACTTGGTCACGTAGCTCGTCTGTAAGTTCAAATACTCTGGTCTGATCGGTCTAAACAATGACAATCGCCCTTGCGCCTCATCGAAGTCAGAATAGATGTCTTCGAACACGTAACCATTTTTTCGCTTCGGTCGTTCTATTTCGAAGCGTTCGGTTCGAACACGGTTTGGCTCGGAACGCTGCGCTTCGAACCGACTTATCTCGTGTCGGCGCCTTCGTTCGTATTCGTAATCAAAGTCAAAGTCTAAATGTCGGTCGTAGAGCAACCTTTCGCGTGATCCGGCCATCCTTTTATTAGCTTTCCTGTAAAAGAAAGATTGAATTTTAATGAGGGCTTTGTAGGATCCGACGATTCGAGGAAATTTGCTGACTGCGAAATTGGGGGCTGTTTTTCCCGAGCCCCGGTATTAAGAAGTTTGGTTACCACAGTGCGGGGTTTTCATGCATAACATTTAAAGGAAACTTTTTATATGAATATTCACCGAGTTTTACGTGGATTTCAGCTTCAGTGATGTAAGAGTGGTGACAGCCTAGTGGTAAAGACATTAGCTTCCTGTTCAGGAGGTCAGGGCTTCGATCTCGGGTATGCATCTCTAATATAATATCGAAGTTTTTAGCAATTAAAGTGTGACATATGTAAACCTCTTTTCTTAGTTTTATAAAAAAGAGAACCATTGTCATTGTCATAAAATAACAAATAAATGATTCCTACATATTTTACAGTGGCGACGAGGATGGAAAATAAAGGGAAGATGGTTTCACCCAGGAAATTAGGGGAATTCGATGTCGTGAGTGGGAACTGGGCATCATACTGCGAGCGGATGGAAATGTATTTCATAGTGGGCGAGGTGAAAGAGACCTTAAGGGTACCTACTAT
This sequence comes from Maniola hyperantus, assembly GCF_902806685.2. Taxonomy (NCBI): domain Eukaryota; kingdom Metazoa; phylum Arthropoda; class Insecta; order Lepidoptera; family Nymphalidae; genus Maniola; species Maniola hyperantus. Next base: position 15,871,618 of record NC_048542.1, on the reverse strand, counting down.
GATATCGATGGTCGGGGACAGGGCGTACGAGCTGATGGTAAATCTCTGTAGCCCGGATAGACCAGGTGATAAAACTTTTGCCGAGTTAGTGAAGATAGTGGGAGAACATTTACAACCAAAACCATCAATATTGGCTGAGCGTTTTCGATTTAGGCAGTATCGTCAGCAAGAATCAACTTCGGTCTCACAATACGTCGCAGAACTGAAGGAACTATCACGTTTTTGTGAGTTTGGAAATAATCTTAGCGAAAATTTGCGAGATCAGTTAGTGTGCGGCTTACAGAGTGAAGTCATTCGTCAAAGACTCTTTGCCGAAGAGACTTTAGATTTTAATCGCGCAGTCAGGTTGGCTACGACATTCGAAGCCGCGGAGAAAAACGCACTTGCAGTGGAAGTCGGAATAGGTATCAGCAGACCAAAATCGGAACCAGGGAAGACGGGAGAGACGCTACGAGGAGCAGCTGCGAGTGTCAGCGAAACTTCATCAAAATCATTACATCGTTTTCGAATTAGTGCATGCGATCGATGCGGGGATCAGCGGCATGGTAAAGATGACTGTCCTTATAAGTTTTTTGAGTGCAGCCGATGCCGACGGATCGGGCATTTGCGACGACGATGTCCTGATGACCCAGGAGCAGGATCTGCAGGGCAAAATGCTGCCAGTGGCTATAACCGATCGCGGCGCGGCGGTCGCAGCTACGGAATGCGTTGGGGAGCAGGAGCACAGCGTAGAAATCAGGGTGCGGGCATTGCATCGAGGGGCCCGAACACGGCGGGCACGAACCACTGGCGGGACGAAGACCCGGCTTGGATGGAGTCGGTCGGTTCGGACGACGTCAACGAAGAAGAACCTGTTTATCAGATATCGCTAAGGGACTATAAGCCGGTTAGCATAATAGTGTTATTAGACGAGAAGCCTTTGGTTATGGAAATTGATACTGGTTCTGCGTTGTCATGTATAAGCAAGCAGACGTATATTGAAAGGTACAAATACCTACCGTTAAGATCCTGTCGGTTAACGTTAACTTTTTATGATGGCACAAAAATTAAACCTCTAGGGTATATTTCAATTAAAGTGAGGTATAAAGATCGCATGAAGGTATTAGATTTATATGTCATTGATAATGGGACGACGTCATTATTAGGGCGTCAATGGTTAGCGGAGTTAAACATTGACGTGCCTAAGTGCAAAATTAATAATTTGCGAGTACAGGAGTCTGTTAAGAATAGATACGTGGAGGAAATATTTTCCAGGTTTAGTGAATTAATCGACGGCGGGCTCGGGCGCTATACGGGCGGGCGCGCCACGCTGCACGTGCGGGAGGGCGCCGTGCCCGTGTTCTGTCGTGCGCGCCCCCTCGCGTATGCGCTTCGGGAGCGCGTGGACGCCGAGCTGGACGCGATGCTGCGTGCCGGTGTCATCGAGCCGGTTGACACGTCGGACTGGGCCACCCCGCTTGTAATTGTGAACAAACCTAACGGTGCCATTAGGGTTTGTGCCGATTATAAGGCTACGTTGAATCGTTTTTTATCGGTTGATAAATATCCAGTTCCTAAAATAGAAGATCTACTGGCCAATTTGAACGGTTGTCAGTATTTCAGTAAAATCGATCTTTCACAAGCGTATAACCAGATCGAGTTAGATAATAAGTCAAAAGAATTTACGGTGATAAATACTCACCGGGGTCTGTTCCGTTACAATAGATTAGTGTTTGGGTTAGCTTCAAGTCCGGGCATATTTCAAAGGATAATGATAAATTTGTTTAAAGATATTCCGAATGTGGTAACTTTCTTAGATGACATATTAATCGCAAACTCTTCACTTGATGAGCATAAGGATACATTAAAGAAAGTACTTACTAGGCTGAAGGAATGCGGTTTTAAGATTAAAAAAGAAAAATGTGCATTTTTCGAGAGTCAAATAACCTATTTAGGGTATGTAATAGAGGATAGAGGTATTCGGGTTGACCCAGATAAAGTCAAGCCTATTTTAAATTTAACGGAGCCAAAAGATGTTTCCGAATTAAGATCATTTTTAGGGATGGTCAATTTTTACGGTCGTTTTGTCAGGAATTTAAGTAGTAATTTATCACCATTATATAATTTACTAAAGAAAAATCATAGTTGGTTTTGGGGGATAGAAGAAAGGAATTCATTCAATAAGGTTAAAAGATTACTGGCGAGCTCTGCGGTTTTAGCGCATTACGATGTAAATAAGCCGGTTATATTGACATGTGATGCGAGTGCGCTTGGGATAGGCGCGGTGTTAGCGCAGCGAGGCGCAGACATCGGCGGGGTCGAGCGACCGGTCGCATATGCATCCCGATCGCTGTCGGCGGCGGAAATAAATTATAGTCAGATACAAAAGGAGGCTCTTGCAATTATTTTTGCCGTTAAAAAGTTTCACCAATACTTGTATGGGCGCCGATTTATATTACGAACGGATCACAAGCCTTTAGTGAGCATTTTTGGGGCTGAGTCAGGTATTCCAAACATGACAGCTAGCAGGCTTCAGAGATGGGCGTTAATTTTGTCGGCATACGATTTTTCAATTGAATATGTAAGTACTGATAAAAATACAGCTGATTGTTTGTCAAGGATGATACAAGCTCATAGAGAAAATAGTGAATCTCAAATGAGCGAATGTCCCGAGCAAACGTATTTACATTTTGCTTCAGAAGCTTTATTACTTGATTATAAAGAATTAAAAAAATTTACTTGCCGAGATCCCATCATGGGACGAGTATTAAGTTACATTAGGGACGGTTGGCCTACGGAGGTAGAAATAAAAGAATTACGGCCATTTTTCAATCGTAGGAAGGAGTTATATAGCGAACTAGGATGTCTCATGTGGGGTCATAGGGTCATAATACCCGTTGAGTGCCGAGATAAAGTGTTGAAGGAACTTCATGACTCGCACATGGGGATAGTTAAAACTAAGGCATTAGCGAGGAGTTACGTATGGTTTCCGGGAATTGATGAAGCGTTGGAGGCGATGTGCCGCGCGTGCGAGGTTTGCGCCGCAGTGGCCGACGCGCCGCCGGCGCACGCACCGCACATGTGGCCGTGGCCGAGTCGCCCGTGGACAAGACTGCATATCGATTGCTTGGGACCTATAGCGGGGGTTACTTATATGGTGGTAGTCGATTCTAGTTCCAAATGGATTGAGGTAGTAAAGATGGGTTCGATCACAGCGAAGACTGTAATTAATAAATTAAGAGATATTTTTGCTAGGTTTGGTCTTCCAAAGCAGTTAGTTAGTGATAATTTTGCTTCGTTTCAAAGCGTGGAGTTTGGAACTTTTCTAAGTCAGAACGGGATTGAACAAATTTTTTCAGCGCCGTATCATCCTTCGTCTAATGGTGCTGCGGAAAATGCGGTTAAGATTTGTAAAAGAGTAATAAAGAAAGCTCTTATACAGGGTGTAGACGTAGACACAGCGTTATGTCGTTTTCTATTATTATATCGGAATACCGAGCATAGCACGACAGGAGAAAGCCCAGCCAAACTGTTACAAGGCAGGTCATTACGCACGCGTTTGGATAAGTTAAAGCCGGAACGGGAGGATATAGTTCGGTCTGCCCAGGCACGTCAAGAGTTGGCGGCGGGAGGAGTTGAGAGATCGTTCGAGGTCGGAAGTAGGGTGTGGTACCGAAACTACGGAACAGGCAATAAATGGTTAAAAGGGGATGTCATAGGAAGAAGCGGGAGTACAAATTATAAGCTGCGTACTGGAGAGGGAACTGAGATATTTAGACACGTCGATCAGATTAAAAAATGTTCGGAAATTAATTCAAATATCGGTAATTCAATTAACATTGGAACTGGTGATAGACCATCAGCAGCGGGACGGTCCAGGGGCGCGATGGTGGCAGTGGCGTTGAGCTCAGCACCCGAGGAAGGGCCGCAGGAGAGCGGCGGGGAGACGAGCTCCGGGTCGCCCGGTCGCGCGGCGCCTGAGCCCAGCACTAGCCAGCAGCCCGAGGTAGCTGTAGTGGACAGGGCGCCTCGCGAGTCTGTTCGTAAACGAGGGCCGCCAAGACGTTTTGGCATCGATGATTTATATAGTTAAGATAGTAAGGGAAGTTATTGTTTAAGAAGGGAGGTGTGACATATGTAAACCTCTTTTCTTAGTTTTATAAAAAAGAGAACCATTGTCATTGTCATAAAATAACAAATAAATGATTCCTACATATTTTACATAAAGATCACTTGATTTAAGGGTGAAAGGCAACATCGTGAGGAAACCTGCATGCCTGAGACTTGAGAGGTCTCCATAATGATCTCAAAAGTGAAGTCTGTCAATAAAGAAATGTCTGAAAAGTGCGCACTGAGTCAACGTGGACGGATGGCCTAATAAACCATTCTTATTCTAAGAGGATACCCGTGCTAAGTGGTGAGCCGACGATGGCTTGATCATGATGATGAATTAACAGTAAGCTGCCGAAAGTGTACATTTCGGCTTTGTAGAGCGTAGTGTCTGTCACTCATACCTATGTGACGTTTTGTCGGTCTCAACGACAGGGACAACGCTTTACAAATTTGCTATCTCCTTCTAAAGGTCGATGTACATTACTTTCGGCTGCGTACTGTAACATTATTATGAAAATGGTAGGAGGTATAATATTAAAATGTTTGTCAATAAACTTCGAGGTTTACAATTGAACCATTTAATGTGAAAGCGGAACACAATCTCCCAATATTCATACCACAATTCAATATTCAAATGGGCTGAACGCGAAATTAATATGATCTTGTTAGCTTTGAACGAGTTCCAGCTCATTAGCATGCGGGAACCAATTAATGGGACCGGTGGAGGCTGCACATTCACAACACATATGAATTATACATACCACAAAATTAAATGAATATTTATTAATCAAAGCTTTATTAATCAAATGAAATGAATATTTATTAATCAAAATGAATTATTATTTATTGGTATTTTACAGGATATTATTTCGGAGAGTGTGCCGAAAAAAATTCGACGTGGTTCCTGCTTCACTTTTATATCTACTCGTGTGTTTGTACTATCTAAGGTACTATCGTACCCCGCAAGGCATCGCGAAGAAAAATTGTCTGTCAAGAAAAAAAGAAAAAAAAAGAAAAAAAAAGAAAGAAAGCCTATAGGGTACTTCCCGTTGACCTTAGATCATGAAAATTGGTAGATAGGTAGGTCTTATAGCACAAGTAAAGGAATATATCCGCTAACCGTGAATTTGTGGTTACATCACAAAAAAATTTAAAATGTGATTTTTCATGAACACATTTTAATTACAGCGCCATTTATATAAAAACTAGCTTATGCTCGCGACTTCGTCCGCGTGGACTACACAAATTTCAAACCCCTATTTCACCCCCTTAGGGGTTGAATTTTCAAAAATCCTTTCTTAGCGGACGCCTACGTCATAATAGCTATCTGCATGCCAAATTTCATCCCGATCCGTCCAGCAGTTTAAGCTGTGCGTTGATAGATCAGTCAGTCAGTCAGTCAGTCATTCAGTCAGTCAGTCAGTCAGTCACCTTTTCCTTTTATATATTTAGATTAATCTATCAAATCACATAAAGATGGCGCTGTTGTCAATAATTACAATTATCTTGCAATTTCGCACATAAAAATGTTAAAATATCCTGTACGATAGTACGGAACCCTTCGTGTGCGAATCCGACTCGCACTTGGCCGGTTTCTTGTGTAGAGTAACCAGGGCACATGCAAATATAACGAGGGCTCAATAACGTGAAACTTCCGAGCGTTTACGAGGGGACGTTATATGACAAAATTCATGCGAATAAGTTCTCTGTATACGAAAATTCTTCAGAGCACAAACGTCGTAAAAAGTTGACGAGCTCAAAATATACCAAGTGACGGATGGAACGGCGCCCGGGTGCCAGATTATGGTCTAGACACTTCTCATGCTCTGAGAGGTGAGCCGTGCTCAGTAATGTACCGGTGATGTCTTCATAAATTAGCTTTTTAATATTTTATCCATACTAATATTATAAATGCGAAATTATGCCCTTCTGTCTGTTTGCTAGCTTTTCACGGCCCAACAGTTTAACCGATTTTGATGAAATTTGATGAAATATTTGAAAAAATTGGACATAGGCTACTTTTTGTGCCGGAAAATCAATTAAGAGTTCCCGCGGAATTTTCAAAAACCTAAATCTACGCGGACGACATCGCGGGCATCCTCTAGTTTACAATAATTTTTATCCAATTATAACAATTTTTACTATACTAGCTCATGCCCGAGACTTCGTCCGCGTGGACTACGAATAATGGAGATTGAATTCGATGCTATAGGTATGTCAAAAACGGCAACATATTGAAACTTGTGTATAATTTCAAAATACGATAAATATTAAAAAGAAAATTATTTCATTTTTTAATAGGCACTAGCTTATGCTCGCGACTTTGTCCGCGTGGACTACATAAATTTCAAACCCCTATTTCACCCCCTTAGGGGTTGAATTTTCTAAAATCCTTTCTTAGCGGATGCTTACGTCTTAATAACTATCTGCATGCCAAATTTCAGCCCGATCCGTCCAGTAGTTTGAGCTGTGCATTGATAGATCAGTCAGTCAGTCAGTCCTTTTATATATTTAGAAGAGATAAGTATTTGTATCATAATTGCATAGTAAATAATATTGAGATGAACTTCTTGCGTTCAAAATTTTCAAAATATGTATACAGAAATGTACAGAATTGGACCTGTTATAGTTTTATTATAAGTATAGATAAGAATATTATCCGCAGAAACGGAACGGTGAGCGGCGCGGGTGTACACAGATTGTCGTTTATAACAAATGTTTGAATATAATGTAAATTATTGTAGGGGCTGTCGCAATGCGGGCCCGCCGCCCGCCGCCCGGCCACTGCCAACTTTATTTTATTAATTGACGGGCCTTTAGCGCGGACGCACACGGCCCGGCGCCGAACGCCCGGGTCACTCTGCATCTAAACCAAGGACGTTACAGACAAATTGAGCCTCAATAGCTCAACGGTTAATGTTATGTTTATTATTATGTATTATTTCTTATTTCTTCTTTTATGTCCTAAATCACTTGAAATTTAAAAACTTTAAACACTTTATTTCATTTTATTTATCCATTTCCTCGCCAACTTTATAATATATTCTATGCCACTGACGTTTAGGTAATATTTAAAAGGCGGTCACTGAAAATCAGCGTTGGGGCGTCTGGTTACTGGTACCTCAGATGTTTGCTCTAGAGGTTTGTGTCTGAGGGGCCCGACGTCTCAACACAAGCTGAGTGACCTACCTGTTCGAGGTGTTGCACTGCTGTACAGGACGATATTGCCTACACCATGTACCACCTATATACCTCGAATAAACATTATTCTATTCTATTCTATTCTATTCTAATGAGCGGACTGAATCCCGAAAGGCCACCCGGTTGTCTGTCTGTCAAGAAACCTACAGGGTACTTCCCGTTGACCTAGAATCATGAAATTTGACAGGTAGGTAGGTCTTATAGCAGACATTTGGGGAAGATTTTGAAAACCGTGAATTTGTGGTTACATCACAAGAAAAAAATTAAAATGTGTTCATGAACAAATATTGCTATTTTCGACTTTCAAAGTAAGAATGCTATATCAAGTGGGGTATCATATGAAAGGGTTTTACTTGTACATTCTCAAACAGATTTTTATTTATTTTTAAGCATATTAGTTTTTGGTTTATCGTGCAAAATGACGATAAAATACGATTGTAGTACGGAACCCTCAGTGCGCGAGTCTGACTCGCACTTGGCTGGTTTTTAAATAATATTATGCAAAAAAAAGAAGTAAAGTAAAGTAAAAGTAAAATATGCTTTATTGTACACCAAAACAAAAACAATAGACATATAACAAATACAGCATGTACAATAGGCGGCCTTATCGCTAAAATAGCGATCTCTTCCAGGCAACCTTAGGGTAGAGGATATTATAAAAATTAAAGAAAGCGGAAGGGGTGTACTAATTAAATAAAGTAAATACACATAATATACGTATGTATATATATATATAAATGAAAATACAACAGTAAATAAGAGAGGAATAGACGACAGATAAGTGGAATAAAAGTAAAAATAAATAAACACATCAAATGGAGGATAAATAAAATAGCTTCAATTTTGTTTTAAAAATAGATAGTGATTGAGACTGTTTGATATCCAAGGGGAGAGAATTCCATAGCAGTATAGCGGTAACAGTAAATGATTTAGCATAATAAGAAGAGGAGTGTGTAGGAATTTTCAGGCGTAGATTATTTTGAGAACGAAGAGAAAAAGAGTGTGTATCACATCGGTACTCAAAACGTTCTTTAAGATAAAGAGGAATGGAGGGATTGAACAGTATACAGTAAAGAAGATGAAGAATATGAGTATTCCTGCGAAGACGAATCGGGAGCCACTTGAGCTTACGGCGGTACTCGGAGACATGGTCATACTTTCGCAGCCCAAATACGAACCTTATACAAAGATTTTGAAGCCGCTCAAGTTTGTTCAGTTGGTCCTCAGTTAGGTTAAGATAGCAAGTATCAGCGTAATCGAGGATTGGTAGAAGTAGAGACTGAGCCAGCGCAACCTTAGCAGGAATAGGAAGAACATTACGCAATCTTCGGAGAGAGCCGACTGCACCAAACATCTTTCTGCTCAGCTCACTCATTTGTGGTATCCAAGTCAGAGATTGGTCAAAAGTAATGCCTAGATTTTTTACTTTGCTGCTGTATGGAATATGAACCCCATCGAACATTATAGGCGGCAGCTGTGCTAATGTTACCCGAGACATTAATTTTGGACTCCCGATAATAATGACCTGAGTCTTCTTTGGATTCACTGTTAGGCCAAATGAGTTACTCCATTTTGAAATTTGTAAAAGATTTTCATTTACCAAATTAATAGTGTCGGGCAAATCTTCTATTTTACACTGTGAATAGATCTGTAAATCGTCTGCATACAGGTGGTAGAGAGAAGTAATATGGGAGCAAATAGAATTGATGAAAATGGAAAACAAGAGAGGAGACAACACGCCACCTTGCGGGACGCCGGCCCTGACAACAGACCAATCAGAAGATGAGTCTTGTACTCGTACACGTTGTCGGCGTCCATGCAAGTAACTTTGAAACCAGCTAATTACCTCAGGAGATATGTTAAGAGAACTTAATACAGCGAGTATAATATCAAAGTCCACAGTATTGAAGGCATTACTAAAATCAAGTAATGTCAGTACCGTAACCTGTCGATTATCCATACCACGCCGTATGTCATCCGTAATTTTAATTAATGCAGTAGTTGTACTATGACCGGGACGGAAACCAGATTGAAAAGGATTTAGAAGATTATGTTTAGAAAGGAACGCACTCAGCTGTTGGTGTATAAGGCGCTCAAGTGCTTTGGACAGAAAAGGAAGGATGGATATGGGACGATAGTCAGCATAAGTTGGATTAGGTTTCTTAGGGAGTGGGATTATTTGAGCGTCTTTCCAGGATGAAGGGAACTCTTTGGAATCAATGGAATGGTTAAAGACGTATGTGATAATAGGAGCTAAGATATCAAGGATTGGGATGATCATCTTACGACTAATGCAATCAGATCCAACTGCGTCGGAAGAGATGGCTAAGATGTTCTTCTTAACATCACTGATAGTAAATTGGCTAAAGAAAAGAGGAGGGAAGTCAGGAGTTGATGTAGCAGAAAGTTGGTTAATAGTGCTTAATTTAGCGGTACTGTTTATAGTAGCGGAAGAGGAGAAATGCTGATTTAGCTGATTTAAGTCTAAATTAAGGGAATTCAAATTTTGTTTTGCCTTTCCAACCCCTAAAGATCTGAGAAAATTCCACACTTTTGTCGAGTTTTCTTCCTCAACAACCGATTTATAGATATGGCGTCGTTGGCTATCTCTACACGCCCTGTTGCAGCGATTACGTGCCCTGTGATATTTATCACGATTGGAATCACTCGGGTTCAAACGGTATTTAGATTTAGCTATATTCCTTCTTTCTTGGAGTTTTTTGATATCCGCAGTGAGCCAGGGTGCAGGAAGATGTTTCATTCGAACCGGACGAATTGGAGCGTGTAAGTCGTACAGCTGCGTGATTAAGGAGTTAAGGACAGATACCATTTCGTCAACGGTATCGACTTTCGTGACTCCTGACCAGTCAATTTTAGCAGCATCCTCGCGCAATCGATCCACGTCCATTCTACTAAAATTGCGCTGGAGAACGATCCTCGGTTTAAATTTAGGAGGTTTTAATTTGTAAGACAAAAAGAGTAAGTCGTGGTACGAAAAGGCAGAAGCTTCGCACTGGCCATGCTTTTCAACATGACCAATGGATGATACAAGAATTAAATCGAGGAGAGAAGGTGAATATTTTAAGAAAATATTCTTTATACAACAAAAACCGGACCGGCGCGTTTGTGTCAACCTTTATAAATATGTAGGTTATTTTCCCTCATTTTGCCCAAACGCTTCGGATTCTTAGGGCAAATTGGGAAATTCTAGATGAGGGCCGAACTCAGGCATAAGACATTAAGTACGACAATTCACTCGTAGTTATTAATTTTATTAGTTTGTTTTCATTAACATTGTAAACTAATAGTTATAATAAGTTTAGTGATTTTGTAAACTGGTGATAATAAAAAGAATACCCAGCTGATTTTGTAGTGGGCTCTCCGCAGACTTGGGCGCGTTTGGAGCCCTCGTAGTTTTAGTTTTAAGTTAGTTTTAACAATTTCTTAACACGTAACAAATCACCATATTGTCTATCATTCTGTTTGTCTGTCTTCCATATATCTTTCAGTCTTCGCAATTTCATATTTTTTGAATTTATATTTCTGAAATTTGGAATTTTTCTCTCTCAGTGGTAGTTTACGTTACAAAACAAATCTTTAATGCAGAAATTCTCTAAACTCAATGGTTTGAACTTTAAAAACAATTAGTATTATTCCTATTTGAGCTGTACATTGACATTATGTTAGTCATCAGTTTGTCCTTTTCTATATATTTTGTTTTTGTTGTCTCATTTATCAGTGTCTGTTAAAATGAAAAGGCACAAGAAAAGCTCCAAAGTGTGAAACCTTTGTCTCTGTTCACACGCCAGTGTTTGTGACGCCTAGCATTGTGGGTCACGGTCAGACTGGCAGACTGGCTTGCCAATATCACCTACGATTTACGAAGCCTACCAAAGACGCTTTGTTACTCCACTATCGGGAGTTGGGACTCGGCAAATGGTTCGAATTCGGGCTACGAGTAATTCGCATTAATAATTCAGACATCTGCAACTAGCCTGCTCCTTATTCTAAGAGGAGACCGTGCTCAGTGATAACTGAGCATCCTATACTATCAGATTGGAATTGTTTAGGCCGTGGTCAACCACGCTGTCCAAGTGCGGTTTACATTATTTATTGTAGAACTCTCGGGCATGCAGGTTTTCTCACGATGTTCCTTTACCATTAAAGCAAGTTTCAAAATACGGAATATTGCCCTCCAATTCCTTTATAAGACATCGGAAATACAATGAACCAAAAGCATAATTTGTTGTAATCCGCTGAAACAGGTCAAATCTGTATGATGCAACATGCAGCATGCGAAATGCACCGCCCGCCCTCCCACTGCTAAACATGCAGGTTCCGCAAAGTAACGCCTGCTTCTATACAACATATACAAGATCGGAAATAAATAAATACTGGGGCCGATTCTCTTGTACACAATCTCTAAACTAAACTAAAATGACACGTCTAAATCTATTGCTATCCCTTTTATAATGTTGCTTGCGGAAAAGGATAGCACTAGATTTAGACTTGTTAATTTAGTTTAGTTTAGAGGTTGTGTACAAGAGAATCGGCCCGATTGACTTGTTTAATCCCCACAAGCTGCAGTGTCAACGGATAGAATCTAAAAACGCTTCATTGTCCCTGAAAGCTGAGCAAATAACAAGTTTGCCAACTGTCGGCTCGGATGTTTTACTTCTCGCGAGCTTACTCCGTGTGCTTACTAGGAGGTTAAAATTAACTGGAGAGTAAAAAACCGAACAAGTGCGAGTTGAAGTCGCGGTGAAAGGGTTCCGTACGATGAATATGTAAGTTTGCACGCAAAATATTGAGGGATTTACATACATATAGATTTCTTATAGGTTTTAATTTAAGTAAAGAACTATTTTCTGTATTTTTAGGGTTCCGTACCTCAAAAGAAAAAACGGAACCCTTATAGGATCACTTTGTTGTCTGTCTGCCTGTCTGTCTATCAGTCAAGAAACCTACAGGGTATTTCCCGTTGACCTAGAATCATGAAATGTGGCAGATAGGTAGGTCTTGTAGCAGACATTTGGGAAAAAATCTCGAAAACGTGAATTTGTGGGTATATCACACAAAAAAAATTAAATTGTGGTCATGAACTAATAATTAGTATTTTCAATTTTCGAAGTAAGATAACTTATACCTATCAAGTGGGGTATCATATGAAATGTCTTCACATGTGCATTCTAAAACAGATTTTTATTTATTTTTATGTATCATAGTTTTTGAATTATCGTGCAAAATGTCGAAAAAATACGACTGTAATACGGAACCCTCGTTGCGCGAGCCCGACTCGCACTTGGCCGGTTTTTTATTCAAATTTTTAGTTTTTGACGTAATTTACTTAACTAGGTATGTCTTATATACTTAATATGAAGCTCGCGGCAAAACCATGGCTTTTTGCACATAATTATTTATGTAAAAGACAAGAGACTCTCGTCAAAGAAAGAAGGAGTTTGAAGTTGCTTATGCGGGCAAAAGATAAGGGGAGCCTTTGGATTTGACGTAGTTAGCTTCTACAAGTTTCCCGTTCTGCTCTTTGATGATATCTCTACAGAGATGACGTGCGGATTATTTGATTCCCGACGGCGGCGTTAGAGAAATAGAACTGAGCCATCAAAATGACAATTGAGCATATTTTTACTGATATAAATTTACACACGGCAATATTAATAGGCTAGCATCATCATCATCATCATCATCATCATCAGCCTGTGGACGTCCACTGTTGGACATAGGCCTTCCCTAAAGAGCGCCACCACACCCGGTCCGCAGCCTTCCTCATCCAGCCACTTCCCGCCAGCCTCTTTATATCGTCGGTCCATCGTGCTGGAGGGCGTCCCACACTACGCTTGCTTAAACGCGGTCTCCACACAAGGACTTTCCGGCTCCAACGGACATCGCCTCTACGACAGGCATGACCTGCCCACTGCCACTTCAGCTTGCTAATAGTTTGGGCTATGTCAGTGACCTTGGTTCTCCTGCGGATCTCCTCATTTCGGATCTTGTCCCTCAAGGAAACTCCTAACATAGCCCTCTCCATAGCTCGCTGAGCGACTTTGAGTTTGTGGACAAGGCCGTTTGTTAGTGTCCACGTTTCAGCACCATAGGTGAGGACGGGAAGAACACACTGGTTAAAGACTTTCGTCTTGAGGCACTGAGGAATTGACGATGAGAAGACTTGACTCAATAGCATGGTATGGGCATATAATGCGGAGGGAAGAAAGACATGTAACTTGGAAAATGTGGAAGGAATAAGGAGAAGAGGACGACCAAAGAAAAGGTGGATGGATTGCGTGAAAGAGGATATGCGTGTAAAAGGAGTGGATAATTCGTTGACGGATGACAGAAGCGAGTGGAAGAAGAAGACATGTTGTGCCGACCCCACGTAGCGTGGGACAAGGTAAGGAGGAAAGATTTACACACGGGTTGACTTGTACCTAATAATATGCTAGGCTTCTCGTTACCATATTATACCTACTTTCTTTGTTGGTTTATTGGTTTGTCCTTCAATCACGTCGCACGGACCAACGAATCGACGTGATTTTTTTCATGGGTACTAATTTTTAGTTCACGACCACAATTTAATTTTTTTCACGGTTTTCAGATTTTTCCCCTAATGTCTACTATAAGACCTACCTACCTGCCAAATTTCATGATTCTAGGTCAACGGGAAGTACCCTGTAGGTTTCTTGACAGACCGACAGACAGACAGACAACAAAGTGATGTTATAAGGGTTTCGTTTTTCCTTTTGGGGTACGGAACCCTAATAAATATAATTTACTGAGAGTGATTGATTCATGTATCTTATATGATAAATGTATACTTATACTGATAAATCCGTAAAAGATTGATATCCAAGAAATGTATATTTTTCTCAGATATGTTTATAAATCTCGTTAGACGTCTCGATCCGTCAGAGTACCCACGTATCGGCTCCAGTAATTGAATTTGTTTTGATTTACTGGCCAATCTAAATATATAAAAGGAAAAGATGACTGACTGACTGACTGATCTATCAACGCACAGCTCAAACTACTGGACGGATCGGGCTGAAATTTGGCATGCAGATAGCTATTATGACGTAGGCATCCGCTAAGAAAGTATTTTGGAAAATTCAACCCCTAAGGGCGTGAAATAGGGGTTTGAAATTTTGTAGTCCACGCGGACGAAGTCGCGAGCATATAGTATTAAATAATGATGATTTATTTATTAATTAATTTTCCATATTAAAGGTCTGTAGACGACTCCTTTGTTGCCGTCCTGAAGGTACAGAATCAGGGCAAACTCTTTGTTGTAATGGATGGTGTTACACGTAACGACTCGGTGGTGTTGCGTTACCCAACCCCGGGGATCAGTTTGATAAATGATTTTCATTATAAATGGCGATGCTTGTATTACAGGTATTTCATGTAAATAATAGGAGATTGCCCATTTTCTTAGGAGCTTTGGGCCCCTCCTAATATAATTGTTATGTCATCATGGTTTTAATTTTATTTTGTAGACAAATAATTACCTTTTTATATTCTGCAAACGATTTCCATTTATTCACCCTGGTTATAAAGAAATCTTATTTTTTATATTGCTGATATTGAAGTTATATTTAATTAATACTTCTTCAAAATAAATGGATGTTTACGATTTTCACTGTAATTGTTGATATTTTCAATAATAGAGTGAAAGAAAAGTCGTAACGAAACATATAATCGTAAAAAATAACACATTTTTAAAAATTAAGTAAGTAAGTAAGTAAAGTAAGTAAGTAAGTAAAATATGCTTTATATTAAATTAGTATAAGTATATAATATTAGTATAAGTATTTAATTTAGTATTAGTATTAGTATATTTTAAATTAGTATAAGTTTTGACCCGGCGCGCCACAAAGGAGGACCCGTTCACGGGCGATCTCCTTTCAAACCCCTATTTCAGCCCCTTAGGGCTGGAATTTTCAAAAATCCTTTCTTAGCGGATGCCTACGTGACAATAGTCAATAGCTATCTGCATGTCGAAATTCAGCTCGATCCGTCCCGTAGTTTCAGCTGTGCGTTGGTAGATCAATCAGTCAACTTTTCCTTTTATTAATACTAGCTTATGCTCGCGACTTCGTCCGCGTGGACTACACAAATTTCGAACCCCTATTTAATTTTAATTTTCAAAAATCCTTTCTTAGCGGATGCCTACGTCACAATAGCTATCTGCATACCAACTTTCAACCCGATCTCTCTAGTAGTTTGAGCTGTGCGTTGATAGATCAATCAGTCAGTCAGTCATCTTTTCCTTTTATAATTATTTAGATAATTTAATATTGATAGAAATTTGTTATTTTTGTCCATAAAGAAAATATGAAGATTGATTCATTACAATTTCGTTATAAAAGGAAGAAAATTCTTCACAAAAATGTTTGAATGGGCGTTGTTTTTCCTGAGTAAAGAATAGGAATGTCTTCGCAAAAAACGTAAAATAAACTTCTTTTCTCAATTAATCTTTAAGAAAAAATAAGCCGCATGTTACTGTGGCAAAATTTGTCGAAAATCCTCCCTTTAAAGACGACTTTATGAAAGAAACCTTTTGTAGTAAAGTTAGCGGACGGGTTTGATAAATGGTTTTAGGTTTTAGCACTACAAAAGGTGTCGGTTATTTGAGGTATTTGCGTGTTTACCGAATACATTAATTTGGAATTGTTTTACTTTTACTTTGTGTTTATTTTGCGTATAATTAAATTTCACAGGGGAATAACCAAATCATAATCATCTCTATCTCTATATTATTATATTATTATTATAAATAATAAATAAATAAATAATATTTATTTTGTCAGACAACAAAGGCCGACAATATTATGTTAGTAACCACCTTAGCCTTTTTTTAAAAATAGATATAGCGAGCAAACGAGCAGGCGGGTCACCTGATGTTAAGTGATTACCGCCGCCCATGAACATTTGCAGCACCAGAGGAGCCGCCGATGCGTTGCCGGCCTTTTAGGATGTTGTTGGTCCGCCCCTTGAATAACCCCATGTTATAAAAAATATGTTAGTAACTATATTATAATATAATGTATATTAGTAAGAAACTTATTATATCAGCCAAGTGCGAGTCTAACTTTTTATTTTTTTTATTTAGATACAAGTTAGCTCTTAACTGCAATCTTACCTGGTGGTAAGTGGCGATGCAGTCTAAGATTGAAGCGGACTAACCTGGAAGGCGTATATGGCAGTTTTTAATTAACCCGTACGTGCTCCTTGGGTTTCTACTTTCTACACGGCATCGTACCGGAATGCTAAATCGCTTGGCGGCACGGCTTTGCCGATAGGGTGGTAACTAGCCACGGCCGAAGCCTCCCATCGGACCAGACGAGAAATTTAGAAATTATAAAATTACAAATCCCTGCCAGGAATCGATCCCGGGACGTTCGACGACGAATAACGTTCTTATCCAAATACCCTCTAAGACGTATTAAGGGATTAGAAGCACATTGGGGCGCATTAATCAATCGGCCAAACCTCTAGCTATTAATACAGGCTTATTGACGTACTAATTGCTCCTGACAGCCACCATGTAAGATTGATAGTAGCAATCGTTACCAGACGTAAATACCTACGTGCAAGAAATCAAATGTTAGTCCTTTTATATAGGACCCAAGTGTAACCAAGACCCTAGCAAAAACTTAGACTACCTAAACATAGTCAAAAGCCAATAACCATTTGCCTTATCTTGTAGTTTTAGTGAATTAGTATTTTTCGAACCCGCAATGTATAGCGTGCAAAACTCGGGGTCAATACCCCACCTACGATTCGGCATTGACTCGAGTGGTCTATTTACGCAAAGTTTGTTGACCTCTAGCGTCAGTCGGAATTTGTGTAAGTACTCCACGCGGACGAAGTCGCGAGCATAAGCTAGTCTTTTATAATTCTATAATACGTTTTTTTCAGTAACAAACTTTTCAAAATGGAACAGTAATTTTAAAATTGTTGTTTGATTGAGTTAGGTTATGAAATAGTTTTCCATCCTAGTCAGAAGATTGTTCACCGATAGGTATAGACTCCATTCAATTGTATGAATGGGAGCGATTTGTTCATCAACACAGCTCTTTCATGCAACGATTGATGGTCCGGTCTGTTTGTTATATTCAGCCTTTGTTTGTTCATTTTTCAATATGAAACAACAATCAGGATGTTTATCATTTTCTTGCTTTGTCGTTATAAATTAATGTTTTTAATCTCGGTAGGAAAGTCATTCCGATAAAGGGGTAGATGTATTTGACGATTCAATTACGAGCAGGCGGGTCACCTGATGTTAAGTGATTACCGCCGCCCATGAACATTTGCAGCACCAGAGGAACCGACGATGCGTTGCCGGCCTTTTAGGAATTTGTTGGTCCGCCTTTTGAATAACCCCATTTTGTAATCTAATCTAGGTATACATTATAGCTTAGGCCTAGTATTTTTTACACTTTCAAGATGTCTATGTTAGCAAGGTTCCAGTAAAACCTGGTCAAGTGCGAGTCGCACATGAAGGGTTCCGTACCATCATACAAGAAAAAACACTTAAATATACAGGATTTAATGAAAACGCTGGCAAAAACGAAGACAGCTTAGTATTGATAATTAGGTATTATACCACAAAAAAAAAACGCGAAAAAAACCTTATAATTTTGTAAAAATTTACGATATATTCCAAATAAAACATCTGTCTGATGCTAGAGGTCAACTAACGTTGCGTAAGTAGGCCACACACACTTGAAAAAGTTTACTTGCATAAAAATATTATATTCTATTCTATTCTAAACGTTCTTTACGCCTATACATAGTGTAACCAGAAAGCTGGCAAAAAGGAAGACAGGTGATAGTAATGATGATCACAGGTATTATAATACCAAAAAATTCAAAAAATATTGAAAAATCCTATAATTTTGTAAATATTTACGATAAATTGCAAATGTTTTATTTGCAATTTATCGTAAATAATATAATCTGACTGACGATAAAGGTCAACTAACGTAGCATAAGTAGGCCAATCGGATTCAATGCCGTGTCGTGCGAGGTTCGATGACTCGAGTTTTGCACGCTATACATTGCGGGTTTGAAAAATACTAAATCACTAAATCTACAAAATGAGACAAATGGTTATTGGTATTGGATTGTGTTTAGGTAGTATAACAATTAACGCTAAGTTTTTGCTAACGTTCTGGTTACACGTGGATTACACCTTATATTTTTATTTTTTAAATAAGTAAGTATTATTTATGTTGTTATAGTAGGTAGCAATAGAAATACATATTCTGTGACAATTACAACTCCCTACCTATTACGGACCGGTTCACGAGATACACCACGCCGACAGACAGACGGATGGACAGCGGAGGCTTAGGAACATCAGGGTCTCGTTGGCGCCCGTTTTTTTCAAAGAATATTAGTCTTGTTAAATGACTAATATTCCCCTTTCCTCTGCAACTAAGCGTCAAGCTTGTGCTAGGAGTAGGTACGACAATAGTGCAACGGGCGGGGTTTGAACCGTCGACCTATTGAGCTATTGAGGCTCAAAGCAGGTTGGTACGGAACCCTAAAAGCGGTGGCTCAAAGCGATTTGGTGTTCCGCTACAACGCCATGTGGATATCGGAAATCGATTATGGATAAGGGTCCCACAATTTCGATGGCTCCCCCAGGTTTGCGCGTTTCATCTCAAAAACCTCATCTTCCTACGTAAATATAATAAAGCAAATACCTTAGAGCGCTTAACATTATTAGGTAGGTACACTAGCTGAAGCCCGCGACTTCGTCCGCGTGGAATTAGGTTTTTAAAAATCCTGTGGGAACTCTTCATTTTTCCGGGATGAAAAGTAGCCTTTGTCCTTTCCCGAGATGCAAGCTATAATATTTGTACCAAATTTCGTCAAAATCGGTTGAACGGTTAAGCCGTGAAAAGCTAGCAGACAGACAGACAGACAAACACACTATCGCATTTATAATATTAGTATATGGATATCACTAGCTGATGCCCGTGACTTAGGCTGAGATCTATAGAGGGTACTTTGACTTTGCTCAGACTTAAGTTTCAGTTAAAACGAGACAGATTTATGCCAGCGATATAGTCTGTCTCGTTTTAATAGTGTCTTAAGTCTGAGCAAAGTCTAATGCGCTCTATATAATAGATCTCAGCCTTTGTCCTCGTGGATTTAGGTAGAATTAACGAATTATTAATTCTACGTAGTTATGTAATTTTTCGAAATTCAGATAGATATGCTAAAAATATCAGTACCTATAGTAAGAGTTAACAGGACAATTTACCAAAATACTGCATTGAGGTTGCAGTATTTTACTTACTAAATGCATGAAAGGTTGTTTTTTTTTATTAAATAAGAACATTGTTGTATTTTCTAGTCACGTGCTATTACAATTTGTCTACAATCTTATCTAGTCTTTGATGCAAAATTTCAGCCACAGCCTCCAAAAATCTAGATATAATAAGTGGGACCTATAACAAACGCAATCAATAACTCTGAAAAACTGACTGACTTACTTGTTCCTCACTCATCCAAGGCAACACAAATTGACTATGATTTCAACGTTCAAAAACACATTTTTACGCCACCAATTTATTTCGAAAAAAATATTTGAAAATTCACGAAATAATTTAGGGTAACTTAAAAACATGGAACCACAGAGTAATTACGATTTTTTAAATAGAACTTTTTTATTTCTTCCAATAAGATTATTTTTTGAAAATAATAATCAGGGGTGTGAAAATAAATGTGAAAATATTTATTTATTTTTGGTTTCTAGGCGTAGTCACCCCCCTCGCGACCGTCTGGCGGCGATGCGCCGCGGCGACTGGATTTAGCCACCCCTGCAAGGGAGGCTGACTCTATACTTATATGTTTACATCTTAAATGGGGTGGGCATAGAGTATGCTATGTTATAAAATTCTCTTTTAATACGGGATAAAAATAATTTATATTATACCTTTTAGCTCATAAGAAAGCTCAGAGTCACTCTGTGGGAGCTGTCTTCGATGTTTGTACGATCAAATCAGAAATGGGAGATCCGCAGAAGTAGAACATTGAAAAGCTGAAGTGGCAATGGGTAATGCACATACCTAGTTTGAAGAACTGATAAACATTGGGATCTCAAGGTGCTAGCATTGCGGTCTCACAGTGCCAAAAAGATATCGCTGTTTTAGCCTACTTCACAAACAGATAAAGGTTGACGTTATGTCAAAATTGGTTTAGTATAGTTATTGAAATTCATTATTATTAATTTAAATGCGCAGTGATATCCGATAAGTTCCGTTAAGAAATTGTTAAAACGTCCGCCTCCTATTCGCAAGGTCAGAAGCTCGATCCTGGGCACGAACATCTAAACTTCTTGGAGCTATGTGCGTTTTAAGATTTCTACTCGGTGGTTTTAAGGAATTAGGTGAACATCGTGTGGAAACCTGCACGCCTGAGAGTTCTCCATAGTGTTCCTAAAGGTGCGTAAAATCTCCCAATTAGCGTGGTGGGCTATCGCCTAAACCCGAGAGAAGCCCCGTGCTCAGTAGTATGGTGGCGATGGATTAAATAAAATAAATAAATAAATAAACTTTTATTTCAGGCATAAGTACACCCATAATTGTGTGTTAGTACAGAAACAATTCCTTAACCTATGTTAGTACCTACTTACTACTAGCTTAAACTTAACTTAACAACTAATTCTACTACTATTAAAACTAATCCTATTTATAACGCCCGAGGGAGTCTCTTTGCGCCTATGTGCGCACCACTCCAGCACCTCCAGAGAGGGCTGTCCCTGAGGATTGATCAAGATTATGATGATGACGATTTTAAGCATCCATAACATTTTAATTGAGTTGCCATGATTGAGATGAACTTTTTGACTAGCTCTGTGTATTCAGTGCTCTGTGGTCGCCAGTAGAATAGTATAAGTATAGAGTAGCGAGTCACGGATGTTATTATTACTGGTGGCTATGATTGTTATGAATACACCGTGACCTGGCGAGCGCGTGAGGCAAATTAGATTTCTTCACGAGCTCTGTGATATAGCTACTCTGTGGTCGCCAATAGGAAAAGTACAGGTGTAGAGTAGGCTTGTGTTGGTATAATTAGAGGTAGACTTTTTTTATTAGATTTTTGCACTTTCTTAATTCTGAAACTTCAGGTCAATTATTATGGGTATCGTCGTAGATGTCCACTGCTGGTCATGTGGTATGGACTTCCACACGTCGCGGTCTTGTGCCGCCAGGATACAGCGGCTTTCTGTGACTTGTTTGATGTCGTCTGTCCACTTAGTAGGGCGTCTGCCAATTGGAATGATCAAAACTTCATAGTCGCTAATCGTTCCTCCCTGTGTTGGGGACAATACGCGGAGAAACTTTCAGCGTCGTGGTTTACGTGATTCGTATATAAAATAACGAAGGTCTAGCCCTCGTGGGCTCTTAGTCCATAATTGACGCAGTTAGTTATTGAAACGGTTGACCTTCGATGTCCATTAGCGTAGCACTCCCTACATCATTGGGGTTGATTGATTCATAACAAAAAGGGGTTTTGGTGAATATGTTACAAAAAGCAATTAGGACTTTCTGACCGATCACGGAATCTCTAAACCAAAACTCAGAGTACTTTATTCATAGGTATACTAGCTTATGCTCGCGACTTCGTCCGCGTGGACTAAACAAATTTCAAACCCCTATTTCACCCCCGTAGGGGTTGACTTTTCAAAAATCCTTTCTTAACGGATGCCTACGTCCTAATAGCTATCTGCATGCCAAATTTCAGTCCGATCCATCCAGTAGTTTGAGCTGTGCGTTGATAGATCAGTCAGTCAGTCAGTCAGTCAGTCACCTTTTCCTTTTATATATTTAGATTACTGTAGGGTTATTATGCCTATTAAAATCTTGAAACACATACGTACTTCTTCATTTTTGACTGGCATCTTAAATACCAGATTTCATCGAAATAACTTGAAAAATGACGGAATTCTATACCAAGATTTATCACCTTCAGGTGTGGAATTTTTTAAACGAAAGCAATAAATTATCACTTTCAGGATCACTTGGTTGTCTGTCTGTTCGTATGTCATGACTGTTAAGAAAACCTAATAGGGTATTTCCCGGTGACTTATGAAATTTGGCAGGTAGGTAAGTCTTATAGCACAAGTAAAGGAAAAAAATCCGAAAACCGTGAATTTGTGGTTACGATCACAAGAATAAAATTAAAATGTGTTCATAAACAATAAACATTGCTATTTTCAACTTTTAAAGTAAGATTGATGCACCGAGTGGGGTATCATTTATGAAAGGAATTTACTTGTACATTCCAAAACAATTTTTTTATATGCCTAACTAGCTGGGTCGCCCCGGCTTCGCTCGGGTGGAATTTAGAAAATTGAGGAGGGGGATGAATTTCCAAAAATCCTGAACCACGTATTTCTTCATTTGTGACCGAAAACCCAAATACCAATATTCATGCAAATAACTTGAAAAATGACGGACTTTCATCCCCTATTTAACCCACTTGGGGGTGGAATTTCGAAGTGGATACCTACTCTTTACAAAGAACACACCCTCAAAATTTCATGTCTCTAGGACCAGTAGTTTAGGCTGTGCGTTGATATATATGTCAGTCAGTCAGTCAGGACTTTGAATTTTATATATACTTACAGATAGTTTTTGATTTATCGTGAAAAATGTCGAAAAAAAATCGACTAGTACCTACGGATTCGGAACCCTTGCTGCGCGAGTCTAACTCGCACTTGGCTGGTTTTTTATTGACAGAATCTAAAAAAATCCTACAATTTTATGACATTTGGTAGGTACCAAAATACCGTTGGCATATAATAATGCTCCTTAGCTTTTGCGGGGGTAAATAAAAAAAGTGTGCGTTGGCCGGGAATCGAACCCGGATCAACTGCTTGGAAGGCAACTATGCTGACCATTACACCACCAACGCCTTGGTAACCTTCGATGAATTAATATTACACAATAACAAGACACGATCATTATATTATCCACCTGTGCAAGTGAACGTTTTCTTTTCTTTCAATTTTTCCGACTACACCTACCAGTACAACATATATTTATATGTCTAAATATATAAAAGGAAAAGGTGACTGACTGACTGACTGACTGATCTATCAACGCACAGCTCAAACTACTGCAAGGATCGGGCTGAAATTTGACATGCAGATAGCTACGAGTATTATGACGTACCGAAAGGCCCCCCACTAGGTGGACGGACGACATCAGCCGAGTCGCAGGGAGCCGCTGGATTCAGGCGGCGCAAGACCGTGGCGTGTGGAAGTCCCTACAAGAGACCTATGTCCAGCTGTGGACGTCTATCGGTTGATGATGATGATGATGATGACTGTACTAAGTTTGAACTATAAAAACATATCACCTCCGGCTCAGTGCATCTCCGGTGCGATGCGAATAGCCTGCAACTATTTGTTGTTTCGTCTCGCTCTGGCGCATTGTATATCTGTATCGTCGTCTCATCTCGTCAGTTGTAACGCGATCAATCGATTCGTTTTCACATACACGGGATTTATTGTGACGGATTAGTCTAAAGATATTTCCTATATTTTTTACATAATAATTATTATTATTAATGGAATAAAAAATTCTTTAGGCGCGTTCGGCGATTTTGGGATTCTAGGTCAACGGGAAGGTTTCTTGACACGACAGACAGACATACAGATAACGAAATGATCCTATAAGGGTTCCTTTTTCTTTTTGAGATACGGAGCCCTAAAAACTAAACTAATGTTAGTGGTTTTAACTTACTTATTATGATTTTAATTTTTTACACTACAATTACTTATAGGTAATTAAATTATTTTCAAGTTGAAAAAAACATTTATTTCATAGTTTTAAGTTTCCATTTTTGTCGGCAGTCATCACTGACTCAATATTTTTTCAGTTTATTAGTTTAGTTGGCTGTTTTACGCTGTACACTGGATCGACGACACGACTATACGCAAATGGAAATTATTGATGTCCGCTCACTATTGGCTACAATTCATTGTTGCAACAAGAATACCATAAATTCAGCCAAACACAACAATTGCGATTGTAATAAGTACAATTTAAAGTTATGTTTTTCAAATAAATGTTTTCGCTTGTTTGGGATGCAACTTGTGTAGACACTTTAGCTGCATCCCACATTCAGGCGACCTCCTCTATGGCGGGTGCAGCGGCCATCAGCGCCGAACAGGCCAAGAGGCGCAAATATGAAAACCTCGATGGGAGCTTCGTATTCGTGCCTTTTGGTGTGGAGACCTTAGGGCCGTGGGGCCCGGGGGCTCGAGCTCTTTTTGAAGAAATTGCGAAAAGAGTTATCGAGTCAACCGGGGACCCGAGAGCTGGCAGCTACCTTTGCCAAAGAATTAGTTTGGCCATCCTAAGGGGTAATGCTGCCAGCATCTTGGGTACAATGCCTCGCTGCGGTGGTCTCGATGAGGTTTTAGATTTAATTTAATTTATTTTAGTTTTAATTTAATGTTGTTTTTTTTAGATTTAAGTTTATTAATAGTTTATTTGTTATCCATTTATAAATAAACATGTTAAATTTTCAAATTAGACACATTACGCTTACTAAAACAGCCCCCCAATTGGGAGGCTGGTCAGATGCCTACGATCCATTTGTAGGAAAATCAAAAGCTTTTCTCTATTCAGATCTATCCTTAGATCCGTCACCACATTTGAGGCAGTCATATTGACTGTGTCGAGGAGGCCCGGGGGCATTGGACGTTTTCCACTCGTTAACTGGAAAAAACGTCATAGTTAGTACCCAATACCCATGCCCTTTTCTTTTGTACGTACTACCTACATAGGTACCTACATAACCTACATAGGTAAGTTTGCCTGGTAGAGATTGCTGTGAGCAATAAGGCCGCCTTTGCAAACAATTATTTTTTAGTTTTAGTTTCTTTGTTTTTGTCATGTTATGTAATATTTTGTGTGTGCAATAAAGTATTTCTATCTATCTATCTATAGGTACATTTTGTCAAACAATAAGAGTGCTTTGTCCCTATTAGGCAGTGGTCCGACAGCCGACGATGAACGAGAAACGAGTAGTACTAGAAACTTAAACGAGTTGGCGATCAGCGAGAAGCGAGTGTGTAGTTTCGATAGTTTTGTCGAGAGTGCAAGTGCGACGAGCGATTTGCCAATCGCCCGCGGTCGGTCAGTCCTGTGCAAACATGCGCGCGCGTTACACGTGTTCAAGCGAGCGAGCATCGCTGAACGAATATCGCTGAGCGAGTTTATTTTTGAAAGCTCGTCGCTCAGCGACAAAACTAGTAAAGCGAGTCGTCGCCGGCAGTGTGAACAGTCAGAGAGCAACTTTTGATATATGCATCTCAAAGTCAAAGTCAAAGTCAAATGATTTATTCAAAATAGGTAATAAATTACTCTTATTGATTGTCTGGTATAGTGTTAGATTTGTAAGATAATATAGTGGTGATAATTATAACGCAAACTTAAAACTAAAGCTACGAGGGTTCCAAACGCGCCCAGGTCTGAGAAGAGCCCACAACAAACTCAGCCGGGTATTCTTTTTATTATCACCACTTTACAAATTTATTGAAACTTATTAGAACTATCACAAAGTCGTTAAGCAACTCATTCCCAAGCTTGCTTATCATTTAAATAATCCTTTACATTGTAATAGGATTTTTCAATTAGTTTACGTTTTATGAAAACTTTGAACTTGTTGAGAGACATCTCCAATATGTCTTCTGGAAGCTTATTATAGAAACGTATGGAATTACGAGCAAATGAATTGCTAACTTTACTGAGCCTAGAGGCGGGAATTACAAGTTTATTTTTATTTCTAGTATTTATATTATGACAGTCACTTTTTTTTTTAAATTTATTTATGTTTTTATGTACGTACAGTAAATTTTCAAAAATATATTGATTATGCACTGTCATAATTTTAACTTCCCTAAATTTAGTTCTCAGCGACTCTCGTGGCCCCATACTGTATATGGCTCGAACAGCCCTTTTCTGCAGCACAAAAATAGAATTAATATCAGCAGCATTACCCCATAATAATATGCCATATGACATAATGCTGTGAAAGTAACTAAAATATACTAGTCTCGCAGTTTCTATGTCTGTCAACTGGCGAATCTTTTTTACCGCATATGCGGCAGAACTAAGTCTGTTCGATAAGTTATTTATATGAGAGCCCCATTGAAGTTTTGCATCTAACGTTATTCCAAGAAAAATAGCGGTATCCACTAAATCTAATTCCTCATTATTAAGTTGCACAGTGGTTTTCACCTGCTTAACATTTGGTAAAGTGAATTTAATACACTTTGTCTTTTTCCCGTTGAGAAGCAGGTTATTAGCTTCGAACCACTGTACTAACTTGGTGAGAGAATTGTTTACTTCATCAAAAGTTGTTAAGTATCGATTGATTTTAAATAAAAGTGATGTATCATCAGCAAACAAGACTATCCCGTAATTGTCCTTAGCGAGGTAAGGAAGGTCATTGATGTAAATAAGGAACAGAAAAGGTCCTAAGATGGAACCTTGTGGCACCCCCATTTTTACAACGGATCCGGGAGATCGCTTTCCATTCACGTCTACCCTTTGTATTCTATCATTTAGGTAAGAACTCATCAATTCCAATGCTGCACCCCTAATTCCATAATGGTGCAATTTCGCGACCAATGTTTCATGATCAACGCAGTCGAAAGCCTTGGATAAATCACATAAAACGCCAAGCGCATCACGTGATTCCTCCCAGGCTTCAAATATATTTAGTATTAACTCAACACCAGCATCGGTTGTTGAGCGACCCCGTGTAAAACCAAACTGTTTGGTGTGAAATAAATCATTAATGTTGAAAAAATTAAGCAGTTGAGTTAAAATTATTTTTTCAAAGATTTTACTAAAAGTGGGTAGTACAGATATCGGTCTGAAGTTAGTGGGGTCACTAGTACTACCTGATTTAAATAATGGAATTATTTTACTATGTTTCATTAAGTCTGGAAACTCACCACAGTCAACACAATTATTGAATATTAATGCTAACTCGGGTGCAACAATATCAATTAATGATTTCACAACGTTAACGGAAATGCCCCACAGATCATTTGTTTTCTTATTATTAATTAATTTAAAAGCTTTGATAACGTCAGAGCAACTAACGTGACTGAATTCAAACATTTTATTACATTCAGGCACGTTATCCTCCAATAGTGAGAGAGCGGCGGCTGCTGAAGAGTTCAATGATTTTGTAGTAGAAACAGGAATATCTGTAAAGAAGGTCTCGAAAACGGTTGCAACCTCGGGGTCTGACGTAATCAACTTGTCATGATATTTTAGTTCAAAATTACAAGTTTTATGTGTCACTCTTCCTGTTTCTTCGTTAACTATTTTCCAGGTAGTTTTTACTACATTGGAGCTGTTTTTAATTTTTGCCTGGATATATTTTGACTTGGCTGCAATGCAATCTCTCTTAAACTTTTTGGAAAACAGTTGAACGTACTGCTTGAATTCGTCACCAGTATCATATTGTCGCTCCGCATACAATTCATATAGTTTTTGTCTACTTTTATGTAGTTCTACTGTTGCCCATTCACTAAAAACTTTTGCATCAGTAGTCAAGACCGATTTACTGGTGAATATTGAGTTAAATATAGTATTGAATATATTAAAAAATGTATTATACATTTCATCAGGACTAAACCCATTTGACCTCTCAATCTTCATCTTCATCTCTTTCGTTTACACGGGATGTACCTACATTTATTGTGCGTTTCTTGAGAGAGAAAATCGCCGACAGTTAGTCGTTTTCTCGCCGGCGGTCGGACCACTGCCTTAAATATTAAAAGTTATGAAATGGGATTCTTAAATAGTATTTTGGCCGAACCGGATTCCGTTTCGGCTAAAGTTCTATTTAACATGTACTCGTAGTTTAATTAGTGTAATTGGCTTTATGGCCGTTCTAATTAAATAATAAATAAATAAATAATAATAAATAATAAATAAAAAGTGTTAAAAATAGATTAGGTAAAAAAATTGAAATGTAAAACTATGCAATAATAACTGTGTTAATCATCACCATCATTATCGACTGATAGAGTCCACAGCTGGACATAATGATTGTATCCTGTACTAAAGTAGAACATACTCTTTCTTCGTTGTTTTTTTTAAAGAATATTAGCCAAGTTTATCATGCTAATGGGGCCAATTCTCTTGTACACAATCTCTAAACTAAACTAAATTAACAGGTCTAAATCTATTGCTATCCCTTTCATAATGTTGCTTGCGGAAAAGGATAGCACTAGATTTAGACCTGTTAATTTAGATTAGTTTAGAGATTGTGTACAAGAGAATCGGCCCCATTATTCCCCTTTCCCCTCCAATTAAGCGTAAAGCTTGTGCTAGGAGTAGGTACGACAATAGTGCAACGGGTGGGGTTTGAACCACCGACCTTTCGGTTTTCAGTCCGCCCCTTTAACCGTTGAGCTATCGAGGCTCTAAAAATTGAATTGAAAACGTAATTTTCACAATTGTAATTAAATTTTAATGAAATAAACGCCAGTTATTAATGGCATAGTAACAGCGTCGTTAAGCGAAATCGCTATTAAAAAATTAGTAGGCGCCAAAGTTCTCTTGTAATAATTTTATTTAATCGTCGTGATTTTCTTAATACGAAATATCTACAGTTTTCTTCTAAATTAAATCAATATAATAACCAATTTGTTTTAATTATGTCGTACTACTTTTGAACCCTCCGTTTTTCGGATTTTGGTTTGTAAGATCCTAAATTCAAATTATTCTACAGTACGCGGCCAAAAGTAATGAACATCGAGCTGTAGAAGGAGATAGCAAATTTGTAGAGCACGTCTCGGTCATTAAGGCCGACAAAACGTCATATGAGTATGAGTAACAGAGACAACGCTCTACAAAGAAGAAATGTCATTCTAAAAGCCGATGTCTATCACTTTCGGCTGCGTACTGTAATCGGTTTTACAAGTATTTATTTATTTGCCTGTCTATCAATTAACATGGAGGTAACAAGAAACCTATTCCTTTTCGTGACTAGGTATGCAATATTCTTGTAGGTGAATAGTAATATTATTATTAGGGTGCCTACCTACTACCGACTTGACATGAATGTACCTAATAGTAAAATTATTCAGCACATTATATCAAAGGAAACAGTTTTTTACTCAAATATAAAACTACTAGCGACCCGCCCCGGCTTCGCATGGGTGCAACGTAGATACTAATGTGGTGTAATACATTGTTTTCGTGTAACTTTGACCATTTAGGCAGCGCACGCCTCGGAAACTCTCAAATGAGAGGATTTTTTCCGACCTAATTCACATTAGGGATCTCTAATTTTTTGAGAATTAAACTATACTTATAAACCTTCCTCTTGAATCACTCTATCTATTGGTGAAAACCGCTTTAAAATCCGTTGCGTAGTTTAAAAGATCTACGCGTTCATACATACATACAGACGCGGGAAGCGACTTTATTTTACACTATGTAGAGAAGTGAAGTTATGCCTAAGCCTAGCTTGTAAGTTACATTTAAATGGAGTCACAAATATTTGAATTTGAATGTAATATGCAACTGTGCTGTGTTGCTACATAGCTTTTCGAAAACCTCTCTGGCGCAGTGGTATTTAAGCGCTACGAACTCATAAATGGGTGGTCCTGAGTAGGGCTAAAATTCGAAAGGTACCTACTTACCTAATTTTGTTACGGTTATTAAATTTTATGGTTAGCTATTTTTTTAACTATGGTTTATAAAAACGTCTCCGTGCTCCGAGATTTTGATAGTTTTTATAATTCCTTAACATTTTTTATATATGTAGTAGGTAGGTACCACCTACCTATTATTATATTTATAGTTAGGAGAGATATTTTTCATAATGACTAAATAAAGATAAATGCGGAGATTCTCGGTAGTCAAAAAAACGTTGACGTCGGCCGATTTGAGAGGTCGGGGGTTCGATCCCGGGTAACTTTTCGAAACTATGTGCGTTTTAAACATTAAATTAATAATATCACTGTTCTCAAAGGTGGTGAAATCTGCCCATTCGTACTTGGCCAGCGTGGTGGACAATAGGAAAACCCGTCATTCTTCTCATCCGTGCTCAGTAGTGGACGGTCTATAAATTTTTCTAATAAAAACAAAGAAATCACGACTAAAAACATTTTATTGAAACACTTAAATCACCATTTCTTTAAGTACACGTGACAAAATACTCTTAAAACGGCATACGAAGTACACCAGTCAACATAGTAATATGGCAAAATTTTGTAAAACGATTACATAAATATCTATTTTATGTACACACTTAAATCTATATTTTATATACACCATTAAAATGTCATAGAGTACCTAGACTAGTTGTAGAGGCTGTAAGTCTTGATTCCTGGGCATACAATACCTAAGCGATGCGCGTCGGCAGCTCTTACAAGACGTGGGGGGCATCTCGACCGAAAGAAACTCGTCCAAATGGTCGAGTTGCACCTTCGAAATTTTATCAATACGTGCTTTGTTGTCTGTCTGTCTGTCTGTCTGTCCGACTGTCTGTCAAGAAATCTACAGGGTACTTCCCGTTGACCTAGAATCATGAAATTTGGCAGGTAGGTACATCTTATAGCTGACATTTGGGGAAAAATCTGAAAACCGTGAATTTAGGGTTAGATCACACAAAAAAATTGTGGTCATGAAATAATAATTAGTATTTTCAACTTTCAAAGTGAGATAACTATATCAAACGGGCTGTCATATGAAAGGTCTTCATCTGTACATTCTAAAACATTTTTATTTATTTTTATGCATCATAGTTTTTGAATTATCGTGCAAAATGTCGAAAAATACGACTGTACCTAGTACGGAACCCTCATTGCGCGAGCCTGACTCGCACTTGGCCGGTTTTTTTTGAGTTATCGTCAAAAAACGTGTGAATTTACAAAAACGAATGTTACTGAAAAATAATGCTGCTTGTTGCATTCTTTTATCTCACATAGTATGCCCTTGACGATTTCTAAAACACTTGTATACTGTACGAAATGACTTTTCACGCGCCATTTTAACTCTATGGGTCAGCTGTCATATCAAAAGTACGGTTAACTTTTAAAATCGTACTTTAAATCGTACTGTCAACACATTAAGTTAAAATGCGTGTAAAAAGTATTTTTTTACGTATTACAAAAGTTGACGACTTCAAAAAAATATTTTTGAATAATATTTCCATTTCTGTTTCCACGAACTTCAACTCTACAACCTGTCTGACTTATTATTATTTACTTTAGTTAAATAAATTTTCTTTAGACGCAAGGCACCAGTTTAGCACCATTTTCTTTTCATAGTGATGTACACTTAAGAGGAGTGTCCTTCGAGCGCGCTGCATACAAACTAAGTTTGATTCTCATTTGAATATTACACAAACAAACTACAAATTAATACCTGTGTCTATACTAACTAGCTTATGCCTGCGACTTCGTCCGCGTGGATTACACCCCTGTTAGGGGTTGAATTTCCAAAAATCCTTTATTTGCGTATGTCTACGTCATATAATAGCTTGCCTTTGAGCCCGACCCATCCAGTAGTTTGAGCTGTGCTTTAATAGATCAGTCAGTCAGCTTTTCCTTTTGTATATCTAGATTTGTCAGATTTCCGTGAAAAATTGTAGTTACCAAGTATGAAAATCTATGAGCTTCCCTTTAACTTTGAAACTCGAAGGACACTCCTCTTAGGCGGAAAAAAATACGTTTTTTATTTTTCGCCTTAAAAGCCTTCATAATTTTTGCACAGGCGTAACAAATATATATTTTAGTTACATAGGTACAATTTGTAATTATTATATTTCACATTGTAGTTATATCACAATATTTTTTTTTTATAAATTCATATTTTATGATAGATTTGAAACATTTTTCTTTAATATAGTTCTTGTATTCGAATCGGCAGATAACATCAGTTTTACCCTCCAATTATAATACGGGAACCTTTAAGTCAAGAGTGAATAGGCATCTTCTAGGCAAGCGCGCTCCATCTTAAGCTGCACCATCACTTGCCCCCAGGTCAGCCCCCCAATTGTGTAAGAATAACCATTTCATGGCTATCGCAATCGTCAAGAAATTCTACCCTTTGATTGGCTGTGAAAAAATGTAAACAGCGAATCAACCAATCAAAGGGCAGAATTTCTTGCCGATTGCGACAGCGATGAAATGGTTATTCTTACACAATCAGGGGGCTGATTGTAGCCAAGCGCTAGTCTATAAATAAAAATAAAAAAACATAAGGTGGGTACACACTTGCGCACGCGCACGTACCGCGACACAACGCGCATCGTACACCTATGTGGACGCGTCACTGTCTTAGTGCGCCCTTGCATGTCTCATGGTCTCATGTTGACCAGCGTGGTGGTAGCGAATTTCAATTATTCAAAATTCAACCCTTGAGTAAGAAACGAAATTAGATCTTGGTCAATAGACGAGACCGGAATGGAAAAGGTGACTGACTGATTGACTGGCTGATCTATCAACGCACAGATCAAACTACTGGACGGATCGGGCTGAAATTTGGCATGCAGATAGCTTTTATGACGTAGGCACCCGCTAAGAAAGGATTTTTGAATTGAAAATTCAACCCCTAAGGGGGTGAAATAGGGGTTTGAAATTTGTGTAGTCCACGCGGACGAAGTCGCGAGCATAAGCTTGTTCTAAATAATATTTGAGGACACTTTTTAGGTGAAAAATCAAGGAAAACCCTCACTTAATAAAAGTTAAGTTATCTGCCGATAATAATACACAAATAATAGGTAGGTACCTAAATACATTGTCAAAAAACACACATTGCATGTTTCACTCTAAACTTACAACTTTTCCGCTTATAAAAATATTATTTTATCAATACTGTTAAAAATATTCATCACATTATGTATTAACTTTTTGTGTCCGCAAAAATGCAAAAGCATCGAAAATTTAAGGCATTGGGAAGAATACTTTTCACTTACATAATAACAACTTATATATCTATGTATATTTAATAATTATTTTATTTTCGTTAATTACAATAAGAACTGAATCGGATTCAATCTTAGTGCATCTATACAATACTCAAACAGACAGACGGACAACAAAGTGATCCTATAAGGGTTCCGTTTTTCCTTTTGAGGTACGGAACCCTAAAAATGCACTAAGTATACAAGTTTACATATTTTCATTAGAAAAAATATATAAAAAATTGCAGATCTTTAAAAACACATACAGAACGCGGCCGAAAGTAATGTACATCGGCTTTTAGAATGACATTTCGGCTTTGTCTCTGTCACTCATACCCATATAACGTTTTGTCGGTCTCAACGACAGGGACACTGCTCTACAAATCTGCTATTTCCTTCTAAAGGTCGATGTACATTACTTTCGGCCACGTACTGTACAAATTCTTGTCATTTGGTTTGATGATCAGTTGAAATAGAAATAAGCGTAGACAAAGATTAAGGAACTTTAATCTTAATTACTTAATCAGTTAAAATACTTGCATAAAACTTGTGATGCAACTGTAAGAGGTACTATCTAATATCTACACAAACACGTAAGGCACTGTTTAAAACTCTTAAGATATAAACTCTATGTTATAATACTGTATAAGGGCGTCATTCTGGCACAGCGATACTTTTCTACGCC
The DNA here is from genome assembly GCF_902806685.2 of Maniola hyperantus. Lineage (NCBI taxonomy): Eukaryota > Metazoa > Arthropoda > Insecta > Lepidoptera > Nymphalidae > Maniola > Maniola hyperantus. The sequence goes on along the minus strand of NC_048542.1, from coordinate 15,837,654 downwards.
TTTCACTTGCTCTTTCTAAACACACCTTTCTACTATCTACAAAGAAATTCAGTCTATATTTGCAACCATTACTTGCTACACTTTAATACTATCGGTTTATACATAACGATTCCACATATTTCGGGTCCATCTCATCTATTTCTCTTCCCTTAGTTTCAGGGACAAAAAGAACTACAAATAAGAGACAGAGAACAGAAAATCCTGCGTACAACCAGAATAGACCATATAAACCTATGTGATCTTGAAAATCAGCAGCCGTTTTGACATTAATGAAACCACAAAAATGACTAAAACTGGTTGCTAGTGCACTCCCAGTACTTCGATATTCTAGAGGAAATAGTTCTCCGATCAAAAGAGAAGATATAGGACTGATACCGAGCGAGAACGCTATGGTAAACGTTAGAACGCAAAGCAGCGGAATCCAATCGTAAGAACCAGGTAGCGTAGACACGTTAGTTAAGTCTGTAGAGTTCCGGAAGACTTCTTCGTAATATGCATACGAACCGAAACCTGCTAGAGCTATAGACATCATCACACCGCTAATCATCAACAAAGGTAGCCTCCCAACATGATCTATCAACATTCCTGATAAACACGACGCTAGGAGTTGAACTACGCTCGTAGCAATAGCCCCACCGTGTGGATTCATCATCCTGAACGTTTTCTTGAACATGGGCACAGCGTAGAAATTAAATACATGGGCTCCAGTAAACCTTTGGAAGAACATAAGTCCACACGTGATCAAAACAGGTCGAGTTAGTCTTTTGGATAAAAGAACTTTCAACTTTCCCGTTCTTCCATCGTTGTACTGCTTGCTTGCTAGAATATTCGTTCTAATCGTTGCTAGTTCTTGTCGGATATCGGCGTCAGGACCTCGAAGCCATTGAAGGGAGTCGGCCGCTTCTTCTTCTTTCCCTCGGAGAAATAGAGAAGACGGCGTTTCGGGGATAAATAGAAGAGCCAAGAAGAGTAGGACTGGAGCAGCAGCGACCACCAAAGCCAGCTGTTGCCAGTTCAGATAAGCCCCAAGGGAGAACGATATGAGGATACCGATCTGGCTTAAGATCTTCAGTACAGAGCTGAGGCAGCCTCGGATTTCTGGCACTGCTATTTCCGTGACGTAAACCTGTGGACAAGAGAAAAGAGGAATAAGTGATCCTTGAAATTAATTAACAACCAAACTGTAAAGTGTTTTCGTACGTGACAATTTGCAAATAGGTGAATAAGAATTTTGATTGTGTGCCAAAATTCAATTAACAGAAAACTAACATTTTGACATAGCAAGAGATTCGCCAAAGTTTGTAGAGTTTTTCAACATCAAGTTCAACATAATATTACTGTCGTGATTTGTGCCTTATAATAATCTATATATATAAAAGGAAAAGGTGACTGACTGACTGACTGACTGACTGACTGACTGACTGATCTATCAACGCACAGCTCAAACTACTGGACGGATCGGGCTGAAATTTGGCAAGCAGTTAGCTATTATGACGTAAGCATCCGCTAAGAAAGGATTTTTGAAAATTCAACTCCTAGGGGGGTGAAATAGGGGTTTAAAATTTTGTAGTCCACGCGGACGAAGTCGCGAGCATAAGCTAGTTTTTCTATATAAAAACCGTTGATGAATTTCGGACATGGCGAATTCGAAACTAATTTATAAAAATGTATCATAATTTTATACACGAATCACGATGTACTTAATTAAATTAAACGGATAAGAATTTTGTTTGAAAAACCATGCAACGGGTTTTCAATAGTAAGTAACTATTTCTGACTAGCTAATGCCCGCGGCTTTGCGTGGATTTTAGTTTTCAAAAATCCCGTGGGAACTTTTTGATTTTTCAGGATAAAAGTAGCTTAATATGTCACTCTGCAGATTATAATATACCCATGCAAAAAAATAACGTCGATCTGTTGCTCGGTTGCGACGTGTTTGAAGGACAAACCAATAAACCAACAAACAATAACACTTTCGCATTTATAGTATGGGTAATGATAAGTATTATTTGCTGATATTTGTAATTTTGACCATAGAACTTTATCCAACAAAGCTGAACTGCAATGCAGAGCTCTGGTTACAAAACACTGCCCTACAAATAGAATCAACTATACCGTAGGGTAAGCTGTGATAGCCTAGTGGTTAGGACGTCCGCCTTCTAATTGGAGTTCGGGGGTTCGATCGCGGGCACGCACCTCTAACTTTTCGGAGCTATACCTTTAGTTAATTAAATGTCACTTGCTTTAGCGGTGAAGGAAAACATCGTGAGGAAACCTGCATGCCTGAGCGTTATGCATAATGTTCTTAAAAGGTGTGTGAAGTCTACCAATCCGCACATGACCAGCGTGGTAGACTATGGCCAAAACCCTTCTCACTCTGAGAGGAAACCCGTGCTCTGTAGTGGGCCGGCGATGGTTGATCATGATGATGATGATACCGTGGGACTCTATAAATCCTCCCTTTAAAATTAACTATTGGTAAGTAAGTGTATCTTAGATTTAAATAATTAAATATCCCTTTGCTTGTGAAGAAATTGAGAATTTAAAAAAAAAAGAAAAAAAAATACATCGCGAGAAATCGTGCCTGATAATCTAAATATATAAAAGAAAAAAGGGTGACTGACTGACTGATCTATCAACGCACAGCTCAAACTATTGGACGGATCGAGCTGAAATTTGGCATACAGATAGCTATTATAACGTAGGCATCCGCTAAGAAAGGATTTTTGTAAATTCAACCCCTAAGGGGGTGAAATAGGGGTTTGAAATTTGTGTAGTCCACGCGGACGAAGTCGCGAGCATAAGCTAGTTTTCTATAATGTTCTCAAAGCAAAGGTGTGTGAAATCGGTGAATCCGCAGTTGACCACCATGGCAGACTACGGCCGAAACCTTTCTCATTCGGAAAAGGGACCTGTAGTAGATAGTGAGTTGATCATAATGAACAAGACTGTCACAACAAAGGTTACGAAAGCCGCCAAAGGGCGGTGTACATAAGACACGCGAAGTGAGAACAAAGCGATGTTAGAACACTGAATATGTATGAAGAGAAAGCGAGTGACATCACCTATTTAATGTTATGCTTGGAAAACAAGTGCTTAAGTCGCTTTTAACTAGCAAAACATAAAACACAGTCAGTATCAACGAACTCCCTGGCGCAGTGGTAAGCGCTGTGGTCTTATTAGAGTGTGCTCCCGGGTGCGATTCCTGACAGGGATTTGGAATTTTATAATTTCTAAACTTCTGGTCTGGTCTGGTGGGAGGCTTCGGCCGTGGCGTGACCACCGTACACGCAAAGCCGTGCCGCCAAGCGATTTAGCGTTCCGGTACGATACCGTGTACACAAACATAGCCTCAATAGCTCAACCGGTAAAGGAGTGGACTGAAAACCGAATGGTCGACGGTTCAAACCCCGCCCGTTGCACTATTGTCGTACCTACTCCTAGCACAAGCCTGACGCTTAGTTGGAGAGGAAAGGGGAATATTAGTCATTTAACATGGCTAATATTCTTTAAAAAAAAAAAAAGGCATGTGTTTATTAAAAACCGCCACACCCCTTTCAGGTTAGCCCGCTTCCATCTAGACTGCATCGTCACTTACCACCAGGTGAGATTGTAGTCAAGGGCTAACTTGTATCTGAATAAAAAAATATAAAAAAGGATTTTGATAAACTGCTTCCGCCTTTAGTGTTCCTGCATGTTACCTACGAACTTTTGCTTGATGGTTTCATAAGTAAAACAAATAATGAGTCTCGTAGCGTGATCTACCAGTCGGAGGTAAACTCCAATGTAGCAAGTTTTGAAACTGTTCTATGAGTTCAATTTATTTGTTACTAAATTATTCTTTGAGTCTTTCAAATAATATGTGATTCGTGCTACTTTTAATCTCGTAATTACACATTTTTGTGTGTTTATTTTACTCGTTATGCACGAAATATTATTTTATTAACTATTTTAATCTGAACCGGAACCATGAGAACAACCATAGATTAATTATTGGTCTAGAACAACACTATTTTTGCTAAGCTGGTATCATTATTTTTAAGCTGTCATTTTAGTCTCTGGGATTAAAAAATAGACTATAGGTACGTAGCTATTATGAGCGAATCTCTTTTGTGCAAAAAGTTACACTGTTAAGATAAATCTAGAAGCATAGTCAAAAGTATTTTCTATCTGCTGAATACATGAAAGGAGAAATGACGCAAAAACTCGCGAGATATGGTGTTACTGTTACAACGTAGTCTCCTTATGTGACACACGGCCTTCCGTTCCATTTGTACTAGAATCATTAGAAAAATCTGTCAAGTGCAAGTCGCCCTCCACACAAAGGGTTCCGTACCATCGTGCAAGAGATTTAAATACGACCATTTTAATTTTTTCATTATTTGTTATTATAGATCGGCAATAGAAATTAGAAGACAGACTGTAAAAATTTCAACTCTTAACCAAAAAGTTTTTTTTTACATTATATTATACAGGGTGTAACCAGAACGCTGGCAAAAAAGAAGACGGGTGATAGTACTGATCATCACAAAAAAAATGCGAAAAAAAATCTAAAATTTTGTAAAAGTTTACGATATATCTTTAAACATATAAAAGAAAAAGGTGACTGACTGACTGATCTATAACGCACAGCTTATACTAGGTACTGGACGGATCGGGCTATTTGGCATGCAGATTGCTATTATGACGTAGACATCCGCCAAGAAAGGATTTTTGAAAATTCAACTACTAAAGGGGTGAAATAGGGGTTTGTAATTTGTGTAGTCCATGTGGACGAAGTCGCGAACATACTTAAGCTAGTTGAAATAAAACATCTGACTGACGATAGAGGTCAACGAAAGTTGCGTAAGTAGGCCACTCGGAGTCAATGCTGCGTCGTAGGCGGGGCATTGACCCGAGTTTTGCATGCTTTACATTGCGGGTAAAATACTAAACCACATCACTAAAACTACAAAATGAGGCAAATGGTTATTGGTATTGGATTGTGTTTAGGTAGTTTAACAATAACGCTAAGTTTTTGCTAGCGTTCTGGTACCCTGTAATATTTTAATTTTTACTCGTAATGTATTTGTTATCCGAACTCTACAACCGTATACACCAAATACCTTTTTACCTTTTCTTCTACAGCATACAGTTTCTAATTACTATTCGTTGTCAATAATAATGTATGTGTGAATGTGTCACTTCTCACATCTTCCACCATAAGTCGTAAAGCCGAACGATTGATTGCGCTTCAACTTTCAAGGTTGTCTTTATATATAAAAGGAAAAGGTGACTGACTGACTGACTGATCTATCATCGCACACCTCAAACTACTGGACGGATTGGGCTGAAATTTGGCATGCAGATAGCTATTACGACGCAGACATCCGCTAAGAAAGGATTTTTGAAAATTCAACCCCTAAGGGGGTGAAATAGGGGTTTGAAATTTGTGTAGTCCACGCGGACGAAGTTGCGAGCATAAGCTAGTTAGGTATATAGATTATAGGTAGGGTAATGCGTTATACAAATAACCCGATAAACTTCAACAAACATGTATAAACTACAAACTCGACATATTTTCATCCAACTACATAATTGAAAAGTGTGATAGCCTAGTGTTTAGGACTGCCGCCTTCTAATCGGAGGTCGGGGGTTCGATCCCGGGCACGCACCTGTAACTTTTCGGAGTTATGTGCGTTTTAAGTAATTAAATATCACTTGCTTTAACGGTGAAGGAAAACACCGTGAGGAAACCTGCATGCCTGAGAGTTCTCCATAATGTTCTCAAAGGTGTGTAAAGTCTACCAATCCGCACGTGGCCAGCTTGGTAGACTACGGCCAAACCCTTCTCACTCTGAGAGGAGACCCGTGCTCTGCAGTGAGCCGGCGATAGGTTGATCGTGATGATGAATTGAAAAGTTAAATGGTTAAGACGTCACGCACCTCTAACTTTTTGGAGTTAAATACATTTTTTAAGTAGTTAAATGGAGGAAAACATCCTGAAGAAACCTGCATGGCTGAAAGTTCTTCATAATGTTCTCAAACGTGTGTGAAGCATCGATATAAATGACAAGATATGGTGAAGCGAACAAAATTTTTCACGGATTTGGAACCAAATAAATCAGCGCCACCTCATGGATACTAATGAACGACTAGTTTGAAATCCAGACGTCACTGAGGTTGCATTGGTGCTCCAGCACCACTGAGTCGGTGCCATTTTGTTTGTTCAATAGCCCTGTCCATACAAAGTAGGTAATATATAAGTCAATGGTGTGAAGTCTGCCAATCAATCAATGGCAATCAAAGTCATATTAACATTGCAAAATGACCATTTCAATATCTGAATTATTAAAATACAGTAACTATAATATGACATGTCGTATAATTCGTATGCCCGCAGACCAATCTAGACGCAAATGTTACGCGTACACATAATCATGATAACAAGCTTAAAAGGTCCAGAACACCTGTGTCCTAATTTTATGACAGACAAAAAATATCAAGGTACAAAATATACTGAGGTGAAGTATAAAATTTAATAAACCAAGCCATAGCTTTTTTTAAGTTAAATACGTAGTTGTATGATTCGATATGATAGCTTGTTCGTATTAATTAATCTAAATATCGCACCCCTAGATGAAAAGGTCACTAAGTCAAAAAGTGCGTGTTTTGAGTTAGTGGCATTTTCAAACTCCTGACTCGAACACCTACGCGGCGATATAACTCACGTAACTATACCTTCAACCGTCAACGAATAATGGTGCGAAACGTAGGTTTACTTGAATGACCCTCCCCTCAACGGCGCGAACATACTCCGTCATTTTGAGTAGTCTTTCGGTCGACGAAGGTGGATGACGTTTGAATAGTGGGTCATTTTGAGTTGCAGGAGTTAACGTGAAATTTACTTATGTTAGTTATCATTAAATTCGTTGTTATTTAGAGTTAATTGTGTTTTACTGAAATTTTATTTATAATAATTACTGTTCATTTTGAGTTACGTTGTCTTGATGATGTTTTATCGCGATATTTTTTTTGATATTTCAAGTTACTGAGATTTACATAACAGTAAAATCAAATTCCGACTTACAGTAGTTTTGTTGAAGGAAAGTTTAGCTTCCTTTATCTTGGTCTGTTTAGTCAAAAACGTGCTTTTCATATAATATAAATGGTTATTATTATGACATTTAGAATTAGATTTTTTAATCGCTATAAAGATTTGAAAAGCAGGACGTGATATTTTTGGATTTTTTGAGTTGGTTGACTTTACATGATTGTTTATTTTTAAGACAAAAATGTGCTGGAAAACTCATGTTAGAAATGATAAACACAAAAAACAGGATCTTGACCAGCTAGCAGCATTGGATGATAGAAGAACCCTTCCATCCCATGGTATAAAAGTGCTGAATAGGGTAAAGGAGACTGAGTTGTCAGTTCCATTGGATGTTCTAAGAACGCTTCGGTCCCCTGGTATGGAAATGCTAAATAGAGTAATGCACCTGAGTTGCTAGTAGCATTGTGGATGGATTGGAAACTTGTAAAACTTACAAGTTGTAGGATCAACTAAAAAAAGAATTAATCCCTGCTCGCAAATTGCAACCTCCTTGTGAAAAATGTCGTTTTAAATGTAGTACCAAGCCCCGTCAATTTGTTTTTATAAAACTAAGCCAACACCAGTTTTATGTTACGGAAAACCATCCTAATACAAATAATTAGTGATTCAGTTTAATTTTATTTTTAACTAGCTTATTCCTGCTTCACTTTCAAACACCTATTTCACCCCTTCATGGGTTGAATTTTCAAAAATCCTTACTTAACAGATGTTTACGTCATAATAGCTATCTGCATGCCAAATTTCAGCCCGATCCGTCCAGTAGTTTGAGCTGTGCGTTGATAGATCAGTCAATCAGCCAGTCAGTCGGTCAGCTTTTTCTTTATAAATATAGATTTCTCATTCAGTAAATAAATAACAGTTTTGTTTGCCTTTACATTTGTTATTGTTTTATTTCAACCATTTTAATTCTAGTGCACTTAGGTACATAAAAATAAAAAATTTATCACCCGTTCATGGCATAACTCAAAACTATCCAATAAAAAGTTATCTCAATTTTGAGGTGAAAAGTAATGTAACTCATTTTCATTTCAGATAAAGTAAGCTAATTCTACTTAATGCACAAAAAACTTGTTCACTAACGCTGCAAAACTAGAGTAACTAAAAAATCTTAATTATTTCGGGTTTTTAACAGATAACATACTATATTACATAATAAGTTAGTTGAACAAGCTTTAGGAAATATTGCTTTTACGAATGTATCTTTAGATTTTCCGTATCTTTCATAGATATCCTAAAATCAGTTTTTCGTCGTTTCTGAACATTTTGGTTTTTTGACTTAGTGACCTTTTCATCTAGGGGTGCGATATATAAAAGGAAAAGGTGAGTGACTGACTGACTGACTGATCTATCAATGCACAGCTTAAACTAACGGACGGATCGGGCTGAAATTTGGCATGCAGATAGCTATTATGACGCCTACGTCAAAAATCCTTTCTAAGGATTTTTGCAAATTCAAGTCCTAAGGGGGTGAAATAGGGGTTTGAAATGTATGAAGTCTACACTGACGAAGTCGCGAGAATAAGCTAGTGTTGCATATATCCAAACTTCCTACCCAATTTCTAATCTAATCACCACTTACTTGGAGACTTGGGGCGACTAGAATTGAGTTGGCAAGTGGGTTTGGATGCTTGCCAAGGCGTACTTTGTGTTTTCTCATCGTCATGGGCTATGGGCAACTATGGGCCTCATAAAAAAGCTCAGAGTCACTCAGCGGGCAATGGAGAGAGCTATGCTTGGAGTTTTTCTACGAGATCAAATCAGAAATGAGGAGATCCGTAGGAGAACTAGAGTAACGTTGCGAAGCTGAAGTGGCAATGGGTAGGGCACATAGTTCGTAAAACCGATAGACGTTGGGGTCCCAAGGTACTAGAATGGCGACCTCGCACCGGAAGACGCAGTGTTGGAAGACCCCGCCTAGGTTGACGGACGACATCAGAAAAGTCGCAGGGACCGTGGCGTATGGAAGTCTCTACAAGAGACCTAAATAAATAAATAAATAAATAATAAATTTATTTATAAGAATGCAGGTGACATAACATGGTTATAAAATTAGTTGGCGAGCCTTATGCATTCTACCTTAGAATATTGGTGTATGAATATTTAAATATTACATTACAGTTAAATTTTTAAAAACATGTAAGTACATATAAATTACAAAATCTTTAAAATTATATAATATTCAGAAAGTAAATTAATTAAGTCATACAAAAACAAGAGAAAAAAAAAAAAAAAAAAAATAGAAATAATAACAGTCATTTAAATTATGTCCAGCAGTAGACGTCTATCAGTTGATGATGATGATAAACATAAAAAAGTACTTCTAACCGACCTGAGTGATCATAGTGATGCAGCAGATCAGCATCCCGCCGCAGAACGAGGTGACGGAGACCATGTCCACGCTGGTGGACAGCGCTGTCGCGAGCCAAGCGAGGGAGAAGGGCAGAGCTGACACCAGGAGTATCGTGCGACGACCCAGCCTCATCGTCATGCCCCCGAGGATTCCGCCGATCAGGGCTCCTGCAAAGAAAGGAAGTTATCAATTAAATACTAAAGGTTCGTGGTAGAACAGCTATAGATGCTGTCAGGTAAAACGAGCTCTGCGGCCCTACCGCGGTTGTTTGACAGCTACAATGTCACGATCGCAATCATCTCTGATTGGTTAATGCTCGCTCACTATTGGCTACAATGCATTGTTGCAACAAGAATCGCACAAATTCAGCCAATCAGAATAATTGAGATTGTAATAATGATTGATGCAGGTTTTTGACAATCGCCCCGCTGCTGCGCGATTGCGGGAGAATGACAGCTACAATGTCACGATCGCAATCATCTCTGATTGGTTAACGCTCGCTCACTATTGGCTGCAATGCATTGTTGCAAGAAGAATCGCACAAATTCAGCCAATCAGAACAATTGAGATTGTAATAATGATTGATGCAGGTTTTAGACAATCGCCCCGCTGCTGCGCGATTGCGGGAGAATGACAGCTACAATGTCACGATCGCAATCATCTCTGATTGGTTGACTCTCGCTTACTACAATGCATTGTTGCAACAAGCAGCGCACTAATTGGGTATTTGACTCCAACTTTTTTTTATTAATTTATTATAAACTAGGATAAAAATAATGACGAACACTGAAAAACCTAATTAAATCGATCAAATAACAAAAAGTTATAAGCATTTAAATATTTCTGATTAGACAGATAGCGATATAGAATTATGACGTCATTGTGACTAATGCCATAGTAGCTTCGTGCGGTTTCATACAAATTTTCGTTTTGCGAGAAAGGGATAGAAGACCCTCCCACTCCAAAATTAAAATGCCTGTAACTTTGTAAATCTTTGTTGGATTTTAATATTTTTTTCAGCATACGTCATTATTTTCATCCTAGTTTATAATAAAGTAATAATATTTATGAAATTCAAAAGTAGTGAAATACCCAATTCAGCCAATCAGAACAATAGAGATTGTAATAATGATTGATGCAGGTTTAACGAAATCGACCTGCTGGGTAAAGTGAATAGGAAGTTTTTTTTTTTTAAATAGTGAGCTAACGAGCAGGAGGGTCATCTGATGTTAAGTGATTATCGCCGCCCATGAGCATTTGCAGTACCAGAGGAACCACCAATGCGTTGCCGGCCTTTCAGGAATTTGTTGGTCCGCCCCTTGAATAACCCCATGTTGTAATCTAGTGAGAACACCGCCGAAGGGAGTTGATTTCACATAGTTATACATACAAACATACTGCTCTGCTCTGCTCTGCTTGCTCTGTCTAGATGGCTTCGTCGATCCTATGGTAGGTAACATTCTATCATTACTCTGTGGTTAATACTTTACACTGAATCGAAATGTAAACTAAATCGCTCATCAGTACAATAATATTTACAAACAAACGGACATTGTTTACGCGATTCCCGCCAAATTTCTCTCTTCAGCGCAGAGGGCGCCACTGCTGGTTTATTGCACAGACTAAATTAAATGGCACGTACAAATTGATGTTTAAGTCGCAGGATAAATGTGAAATTCGGAATTTTATCAACCAGCTAGGATTTATTGTAAGCTAGCTGATGCCCGCGACTTCATACAAGTGGATTTAGGTTTTAAAATTTCGTGGGAACTCCTTGATTTTCCGATATAAAAAGTAGCCTATGTCACTTTCCATGTTTTAAACTATACCCATGTAAAAAATAACGTCGATACGTTACTCCGACGTAAATGAAGGACAAAACAACAGACCATCAAACAAACACACTTTCGCATTTATATTATGTAAATGCGATATAAATTTAGTCTGGGTAAATATAATAATGGCGACAAAAGAAAAAAAAAGCTCAATTTGTTTTCACAGTAATAAATACGCCATATTTCAACGATTAAAGAAAATCCTAGATGATCTCAGCCCCTAAAGTTGGAAATTTTCACTCCGCCAAAGAATTTAATAAGTAGTTGGACAATATAAGGTAGTGGACAATATTAAGAGCTAGACAAAGTCAACAGATTTTTTTAGAATAATTATGACTAAAATTTACTACGAGAATTAAACAATATGTTGATATGCAATGAACCAAAAGCTTAGTTTGCTATAATCCGCTGAAACAGGTCGAATCTATATGGTGCAACATGCTGCATCTTGCATGCATGATGGACTTCCGCAAAGTAACGCCTGCTTCTATACAACAATATCTTGATGGTGAACTTTATTTAAAGCACATTCTTTGTTTTCTATAAAAATTTCAAGAAACCTAGTTATTTTATCAAAACCCTCATTTTTCATTATCCAGCAACATATAACCACTTCGCTTTTGAAACGCCCCGCAGACAAAAATAAACGCACGACAGACGGACTATTTCGGTTTCCGAGTTAGTAGACGATTTTTAGACATACATGTTTCGCGTCTTGGTCTAGTCGGTTTGGAATGCGGGTAGGGAAAAAAACTTACACGAAACTGTAGTGAGTTTTTTTTATAAATAGTATAATAACTTGCTATGATAGCCTAGTGGTTAGGACGTCCGCCTTCTAATTGGAGGTCGGGGGTTCGATCCCGAGCACGCACCTCTAACTTTTCCGAGTTATCTGCGTTTTAATTAATTAAATATCACTTGCTTTAACGGTGAAGGAAAACATCATGAGGAAACCTGCATGCCTGAGAGTTCTCTATAATGTTCTCAAAAGTGTGTGAAGTCTACCAATCCGCACATGGCCAGGGTAGTAGACTATGGCCAAAACCTTCTCTCACTCTGCGAGGAGACCCGTGCTCTGTAGTGAGCCGGAGATGGGTTGATCATAATAATGATGATAATAACTTATGTTAGTTGTATAGCAATATCGTATATCAAATGAATTACTTACATTGTATGTGATATATAAGGGATTTTATATGTCTTACAGCCGCACTCAGAGTCGCTTAATCGTTACTTAAGGCATTCCTTATCCATACTAATTAATGCCTTAAGTAACGATTAAGCGAGTGCGGCTGTTTGACGTGAAAACGTATGATCGACAAAAGATAGGTATGAGTGACAGAGACAACGCTCTACAAAGTCGAAATATCATTCTAAAGGCCGATGTACATTACTTTCTGCCGCGTACTGTACTTCTTTTCTATTCCTGTATTCTACTATTCGTCGTGTACAAAAACTCAAACTTACACGAATGTTTACAGTAATTTCCTACCTGCCTACTCGTAAGTAAATATTTGGACTATAACTTGAGCAGTTTATTGGAAAAACGGTAAAACTTGGCTAAACTAGATCGTAAACAAATATAAAGTTTACTTATGAATAATGTTTGTTGACCCAAATTGGGTATAAATAAAAAAGTTTACTGGTTCTATGTAAAGTAAGCTACACACCGAGATTTTAACGTATTAATGATTTACCTATATTTTAATTGGGTTTTTGACTACATCAAAAATAAATTATTTCGCAGTGATTCTTCCAAAACACGTAAAATCCACGTCCTTTGTTAGTTTTAAGTGTAATAACCATTTTAAATTATTGATTAAACTAAAAAAGTACATCATTATGATGTGACGTCACATTCCAGTGTTTCATAGAATATCGCATACTAAGTGCGCGTTTTGACGTTTGATAAAAAGTTGATTTGACTAGTTGTCAAATACCGTATTATATTATTTGTCGGTAAATTAATATTTTATATCGGCCTTTAGAATGACATTTCGGCTTTGTAGAGCGCTGTCTCGGTCACTCATACCTATATGACGTTACGTCGGTCTCAACGACAGAGACAATGCTCTACAAATCCACTATCTCCTTCTAAAGGTTTGCCTTAATAGCTCAACCGACGGTCGACGGTTCAAACCCCGCCCGTTGCACTATTGTCGTACCTACTCCTAGCACAAGCCTGACGCTTAGTTGGAGAGGAAAGGGGAATATTAGTCATTTAACATGGCTAATATCTTTTTAAAAAATAAGGTGGATGTACATTATTTTCTGCCGCGTACTGTAGATTGGAAAAGTACTCAGTGTGTCTCCAGTCCTAACCTCACGTGAAGTAAACATACCAAGTAACGGCGCTTCAGTTTTCTAAATATCCGAGTGGAATTAATGCCTTTTATTTTTCAGTTTATTTCCAAAGATGTTCAGTTTCAGATTATACCCCCTCTGTTACTTACCAAAGTAAAGCAAAAACTGGCCAAGTGCTAATTGGACTTGCACAAGAAGGGTTCCGTAGGTACCATTATCTAAAATAACGGCAAAAAATCATTTTTGTTATATGGGAGCCCCTTAAATATAATTTTATTCTGTTTTTAGGGTTCCGTACCTCAAAAGGAAACACGGAACCCTTATAGGATCACTTTGTTGTCATTCTGTCTGTCAAGAAACATATAGGGTGCTTCCCGTTGACCTAGAATCATGAAATTTGGCAGGTAGGTAGGTCTTATAGCAGACATGAGGGGAAAAAATCTAAAAACCGTGAATTTGTGGTTACATCACAAGAAAAAAATTAAAATGTGTTCATGAACAAATATTGCTATTTTCAACTTTCAAAGTTAGATTACTATACCAAATGGGGTATCATATGAAAGGGCTTTACCTGTACATTGTAAAACAGATTTTTATTTATTTTTAGGCATAATAGTTTTTCATTTATCATGCAAAATGTCGATAAAATACGATTGCAGTACGGAACCCTCAGTGCGCGAGTCTGCCTCGCACTTGGCTGTTTTTTTTAGTATTTGTTATTATAGCGGCAACAAAAATACATCATCTGTGAAAAGTTCAACTGTCTAACTATTACGGTTCATGAGATACAGCCTGGTGACAGACGGACATCGGACAGACAGACGGACGGACCGCGGAGGCTTAGTAATAGTGTCCCATTTAACCCTTCATGTACGGAACTCTAAAAATGACTCATTTCTCGCGTGTACGTCGGAATGCGATCGATCAGGGTAACAGATTCGATTCCAGATTTAAACGAGCGTAAATCTTCGGTTCGTTTGTGTTTTTTTGTTTTGTAATGGCGTAAAAATAAAATAAGGCGTGTCGGTGTTGTACAGATTTATACGTTTCAGTAATTCCCCTGGGAGGGGAAATAAAGGATTTCAAACAACGGTTCGGGTTATTTATATGGGACCACCTTGTAATCGTTCCATTTTTAAATTCCTTGCTAAATCATTACGCCTGGTGAAAAGGGATGATTTAATTTTGGGTCGAAATAAGATACCTTAAGATGCTTTAGCGATAAGGCCGCCTTTGCATGCTACAGCTATTAGATTAAGATCCTGTATTGTGTTTTATCAATGTTTACTTTGTGTTGTGTGCAATAAAGTGTAAATTAAAAAAAAAAAACCTCTGTCAAGGTAATAGAAATAGACCCATGTAGGTAAATAAATATTCTGTCAATATATCCTAAGCAAGTTAGAAATAAGTACTGAGCATGGGAAAGGCTTAGGCCATAATCTAGCACGCTGGCCAAGTGTGGATTGGCCGACCTCGCACACCTTTGAGAACATTTTTTTTTTTTTTTTTTTTTAATAGATATAGCGAGCAAACGAGGAAGCGGGTCACCTGATGTTAAGTGATTACCGCCGCCCATGAACATTTGCAGCACCAGAGGAGCCGCCGATGCGTTGCCGGCCTTTGCCTTTGCCGGAACATGATAAAGAACTCTAAGCATATTTACAGGTTTCCTCACGATAGTTGATCGTGATGAACACGGCGATGGGTTGATCATGATGGTGATGATGATGATGACACATTATATCGTAAGTTATGTTAGAATTTCATTTGAAGCAATTATTGTCCTCACCATAAAGGGAAGTGTACACAACACATATGCAATGGACACGTCCCTTTAACGTTCAGCATTTAGCACGTTTCTGTTTTTTGTTGAGTAAAGGGAGAAAGTTGACATTTTGAGTTAAAACATTAAAGCTATTCAAGCTCCTACTGTTATCTAAATATATAAAAAGAAAAGGTGACTGACTGACTGACTGATCTATCAACGCACAGCTCAAATTACTGGATGGATCGGGCTGAAATTTGGCATGTAGATAGCTATTATGACGTAGGCATCCGCTAAGAAAGGATTTTTGAAAATTCAACCCCTAAGGGGGTGAAATAGTGGGTTGAAATCTGTGTAGTCCACGCGGACGAAGTCGCGAGCATAAGCTAGTCTAAATATATAAAAGGAAAAGGTGACTGACTGATTGACTGATCTATCAACGCACAGCTCAAACTACTGGACGGATCGGGCTGAATTTTGGCATGTAGATAGCTATTATGACGTAGGCATCTGCTAAGAAAGGATTTTTGAAAATTCAACCCCTTACGGTAGGCGTACACCAAAACCGACTTTGTCGGCCGATGGCGGACGGAACTACTCGGACGAGTAATTCGGACGTGCATGTGCTTACACACGTGCCGACATTGGACGTTGCCGGTCTTCTGTTCTGTAGTTGACTGTGCGGCTTAACAGAGTGCAGACGCATTTTTAAAATGGAGGATTTCGAAGAAATGTATCTTTTAGAAAATTCGTACCGCAACAACAGAACAAAGACGGAATAATTAAATCAAACTCATGCAGTTTGCTCTATAGTCGCCGGCAGACTGGCGAGAAATCCCAACAAGTTCGGACTCGGCGGTTGATCGGCCGTCATCGGGAGTTAACGGGCGATGACGGTTGCAGTAGTGTACGCGCACGCATTCTTTTACATACGTTTGATTTGATCGGCCGAGTTTGGCCGACGACGCCCGAGTAAAGATCGGCCGATAACGGATTAGGTGTAAGCGAGCCTTAAGGGGGTGAAATAGTGGGTTGAAATTTGTGTAGTCCACGCGGACGAAGTCGCGAGCATAAATTAGTAATTTTATAAAAGCTGAAATTGTCTCTGCGTATTGTCCCCAACACTGGGAGGAACGGAACGTTCGTTTGGATATTTGGATTTGTTTAATTCATGGTGGCTTTGGGTGTAAAAAAACTTACGTCAAAATGTAAAGTCTCAATTTTCTTCGTCACGTCATGCATTGCCAGATACTGCGGGGACCCCCGCCGGCCGCCAGACACCCTTAACATACTTTGACGTCAGATTATTTTACAGGTAATAAAGGTGTTTATTACCTGTTGTCTCGTAGCGCATAAGAATCGGTTCAGTAAAAGCCTTGAAAAGATTGTCGCAAGATTTGAAATTTTATGTGTCACTTGCTGAAAATCTTAGTTACTTGAAAAATTGAGAAAATAAAATAAAATCGACAGCAATCTTGTTAAAAATTAACTGAACTAAAATCTACACTAAAATCAAGTAAATGTTGTTACCATAGTCGTTAGCTATAAAATTACAAAGTCAATAGCATGAATACTCAATACGCATAATTATTTGAGACATACGGACACCAGAATTCTATTATTGCCTTACAGCTGTATCGAAATACTTGTACCTAGTATCAATGCTAATAATTCCTACAATTTAGTACCTGTTTCATCAGTATAAGGCGCAAGGCACACCAGCAGAGTCGACTCGACACAGCGTCTTTTTAACCAACTCCCAAAAAGGCGGGAGGTTCTCTATTAAGTTAACTTGTATCTGAACAATATTGTAAAAAAAGAGTCAGTTTTTAAGTAGGTATTTTTAGGTAGGTAGGCACACTGTATTCATCGAGATTTAAGAACGGATTTGCAAATTTTTAGGGTTCCGTAACTCAAAAGGAAAAACGGAAGCCTTATCACTTCGTTGTCTGTCTGTCTGTCAAGAAACCTATAGGGTACTTCCCAGTACTTCCCGTTGCCCTAGAATCATGAACAAATAATTAGTATTTTCAACTTTCAAAGGAAGATTACTAAACCAAGTGGGGTATCATATGAAAGGGCTTTACCCGTACATTTTTAACCGACTTCAAAAAAAGGAGGATGTTCCCCGATTACTCGAAGACGCCTGGACCGATTTTGAAAATTCTTTTTTTGTTTGAAAGGGTATACTTCAAAGGTGGTCCCATTTAAATTTGGTGAAGATCTGATGAACATCTTCGAAGATAGATACTGGTTAGTAAACAGTAGATTTTTGACCAGTCATAGCATAATTCCATGGGGCCACTAAAAATTGTGAAATATTTTTTTTTACAAATAAAATAAAAACCGACTTCGATACACAAACACTAAAAATTGAAAAATAATTTAATTTATTACCGAATATATTATGTATACAAGAGTTAATATAGTTCCATAATAATATTTTTTGGGGTCGGTGCCAATGAGGTGCCATTGTGGAGTCTCATAAAAATATGAAGTCTAGATATCGCGTTGCAAAAGCTAATTGGCACCGGCACCAAAAAGTATTATTATGGAACTATATTAACTCTTGTATACATAATATATATACATAATATATTCGGTAATAAATTAAATTACTTTTCAATTTTTAGTGTTTGTGTATCGAAGTCGGTTTTTATTTTTTTTGTAAAAAAAAAATTTAAACAGATTTTCATTAATTTTTATGCATAATCGTTTTTGATTTATCGTGCAAAGTGTTGAAAAAATACGACTGTACGGATTTATACGGAACACTCGGTGCGCGAGTCTGACTCGCACCTGGCTGGTTTTCTTTTAAATTACTACCTATTTGTTTTTCAGTGGAATTCCTAAGCGGTCTTTTCAGTGCCTACAACTGAATTTTTATTTTTGATCAAAGATAAACGCAGACTATAGTCGACGCATTTTGAACTGAGTCGTCGAGTTATCTGTCTGTTTCGCTCGCACTTACAGGTCGTATAGGTAAGTGCGAGCGAAACAGACAGATAACTCGACGACTCAGTTTAAAATGCGTCGACTATAGCCAGAGGTATCGCAAACATGGGAGGTTACTAGCGATTCCGCGTACCTAACTAAAATGTGGGAATATGTAGTAAACGCGAAATTATCGTAAAATTCACGATTTATCGCCCGCTTCCGAGAAACGCATAAATCTTACGTAGGGTTGAACGGGCGATGAATCAATAAGTAGCTAGATAGTACCTACTGATTAGAGCATAAAACATAATATTTTTATAGCCTGACTACCTTATGCTATGTCATATTATATGCAGTGCGACGCGGTATCTTCGAAACGGATGAACCAACTTTTATTTAGTTTTTTATTAGTTTAAAAGGTGACTTAATCGAAAATGTTTTAGCTATAATTCAAGAAAATCTGTTTAGCATTTGAAAATCATCAGCTCTGTTCTTTCAAAATTCCGTTTTAATTTTTTCATACCAAAAATTTTATAAATTATGTTATTTCTGCAACTTCATCCGCGTGGACTACACAGATTTCAAATCCCTATTTCAACCCCTTAGGAGTTGTATTTTCTAAAATCCTTTCTTAGCGGATGTCTACGTCATATAATAGCTCTCTGCATGCAAAATTTCAGCCCGATCCGTCCAGTAGTTTAAGCTGTGCGTTGATAGACCAGTCAGTGAGTAATCAGTTAGTCAGTCAGTCAGTCAGTCACCTGTTCCTTTTATATATTTAAGATTAATGAAAGCATTTGAAATTTTGACAACCCTACTCGGCAGTGCTCGGTCAATCTAAATCCTTATTTATACGCGTTCTCTATTGCTTAGGCAATAAAGACCATTTCAGTTTTAACTACTTAAACATATCCCTTTCATCCTATGTCAATGGCATAAAGTTCATTATCGCATAATCAAATAGTAAAATTTATGATCCTTTCAAGTAAGATATTCTGAATACAGTCGAAATTATAACAGAGCTTTTATTACCAGTATGGATACATTAGTTAGTTAATGAATACTAAATATTTAGGATAAACCTCATTTTAATACAAAGTACAGTAGGGATATGTTTTATAGTATGTACTAGGCACTAGCTGACCCGCCCCGACTTCGCTCGGGTGGGATTTAGAAGTTCGGCGTGGGGGTAGAATTTTCAAAAATCCTGAAATTGGTATATCTACGTATTTCTCTTTTGTAACCGAAAACCCAAATATTAATTTTCATGGAAATAACTTGAAAAATGACGGACTTTCCTACAATCTTTCATCCCTTATTTAACCCCCTTAGGGGTGGAATTTCGAAAAATCCTTTCTTATTGGATACCTACTCTGTACAGAGAACACATCCTCCAAATTTCATGTCTCTAGGACCAGCTGTTTGGCTGTGCGTTGATAATAAGTCAGTCACTCAGTCAGTGAGTCAGTCAGGACTTTGAATTTTATGAAAGAGAATGAAAGAGAGGGGGAAAGTGGAAAATTACAAAGCTCAGATTCAGAGCTAAAAACTAGACCATGCCATTGTGTTTTTAATTTAATCATTTAAGGTTCCGTACTAAAACAAAGCTGCGATAGCCTAGTGGTTAGGACGTCCGCCTTCTAATCGGAGGTCGGGGGTTCTATCCCGGGCACGCACCTCTAACTTTTCGGAGTTATGTGCGTTTTTTAAGTAATAATGAAACATCGTGAGGAAACCTGCATGCCTGAGTGTTCTCCATAATGTACTCAAAGGTGTGTGAAGTCTACCAATCCGCACATGGCCAGCGTGGTAGACTATGGCCAAAACCCTTCTCACTCTGAGAGGAGACCCGTGCTCTGTAGTGAGCCGGCGATGGGTTGATCATGATGCTGACATGAAAATCTGAAGTTATTAGGCCGTATTTGAGCTGTAAATTGATAATTTGTCAGTCAGTCATTTTCTCCATTTAAATGTATACATAATTATGTATATGTATATGTATAATTATGATTGATTGTAGGTGCATGTGTAGTGATGTTTTAAATAGATTATTTTTCCGACCCAAATGTCGACCAATAGAATTGCACCATTCGACGTCACGTGGTACAACCTACATGGTATTATACTGATAATTTTTTGAAAATTTTCTCTGGTAGTTGCTATATATAAAAAACAAAACATGATCCAGTCAAATTAACCACACGTCAAACTGACAGGTTGAATTCAATTGTGAAAATTGGAGATTTTGGCCGACATTAGGGACGGAAAAATAATCCCCCGAATACCACACGAGCTTCAAAATTATCTGGCATTTCCCTCAAGGTTCCCTGCAAACAAATAAAGTCGTCAAGTTTTTCAGGAAAAATCACTCGCGCTTCGCGCTCGTGATTTTTTAACCTGAAAAACTTGACTCCTTCATTTGTTTGCAACGAACCTATCGGGAAATACCCGATAATTTTGAAGCTCTTGTGGTACCTATTATAAGTGAATAAATAATTATATCATAGATACCTAATTGGCGCCTGGAGCGAGCGCAATTTGTCATGCTATGAGCATACCGGCGGAGGCAAGCCTTGTGTTTCATCGATATATCGGTGCTATACTATAAAACCGGCCAAGTGAGAGTCAGGCTTTGCGCATTGAGGGTTCCGTAGGTACTACAGTCGTATTTTTTCGTCATTTTGCACGATAATTCAAAAACTATGATGCATAAAAATAAATAAAAATCTGTTTTAGAATGCACAGGTGAATCTGGATACCCTTCATATTATGATACCCCACTTGATATCTTACTTAAAATTGAAATATCTACTAATTATTACTTCATGACCACAATTTTTTGTGTGATGTAACCACAAATTCACGGTTTTTAGATTTTTCCCCGAATGTCAGCTATAAGACCTACCTACCTGCCAAATTTCATGATTCTAGGTAAACGGGAAGTACCCTGTAGGTTCCTTGACAGACCGACAGGCAAACAGACAGACAACAAAGTGATTTCTCTCGTATTTATAATATTAGTATGGATATCAATCAATCAATCAATTTATTTATTAAATCGGACAACAATTATTGATCCATTATGTGTTAGTAACAATAAATACTTAATAACTATGTTAATACTTAAACACTAAGGAGTTAGTAACAAAATACTTTATCACTATGTTAGTACTTAATAACTTAAAAAATATAATCCTCTGCACGAGTTTCCCCATCAGAGGACTATCCATTTTGTCCGCTATCATGCGCAGGATCCCGATGCTGCTTCCTCGGACTCTGGACAATAGTGATGCTGTTTTCTTGCGCCAGATGGCATCGAAGCCATCTGTCCGCGCCTCAGCAAACATAGCTGATGCACTACAGAACCGAGGTTTCCGCAACAAAATCCTGAACGCATTATTATATTGGACTCGCAGCGCATTGTAAGCCCTTTGCGTGTACTGAAACCACAAGCTTGCCGAGTTTAAGGATGTACTGTAGCTGAAGGGTTGATGTAATGAAGAACCAGCTACATATAGTGATGTTTATTTTACACTTTACAATTGATATGTTATGTACAATACAGACGGGCTCGCGAGCTTTATATAATACAATGGTAGAAGATGTTGACGTGACGAGCGGATGATAGGGAATGTGGAATCTTGTAACGTGCGTGACCAGGAGGATTCTCTACTGCGTTCCAAATTTGAATATTGTTGTGTGGCAGCTGCGAAGTTTTCTTAATAGCTGCCAGCCAAGTAACGGTAGAGGTTGCACCTCTACATCACCCCCCTACGGAGTGAGAAACAGAAAAAAAAAAAAATATTAAGTAAGGCAAGTATTACATACATTAGAATGAAGGAAAAGAACCCTAAAACTAGAACATGTAGTGATAAAAATGATAAGGCAAATAGGATTGAAAGTTGCCTCAATGTTGAGTCTTCTGTAGCAGTATCTGGTAATGGTGTAATACCTCAGGTCATTGTGTACACAATGACTGGGAGGCAGTACTTAAGACCAGAGAAATAAGCAGTGGACCTGTATGCCTAAGTGACACGGAAAAAAATAATTACAATAAATGAAGCGTTCGGAGTGCAAAAAGGTTGATGACGGAGGATGTGACGTTGTAAATTTTGAACTACTAATTAGCGTTTCGCTTTTAATTAAAATCTATTTTGTTCAAAGTATGTTGGTGCCACCTAGCATCAAGGTGCAGAACTACGCGTGGGTCGATGTTCAGAGTTCATTCGAGCCACAATAGATGGCGTTTGCTTCGTTGTCAATTGTCGTAAAAATAAAACAAAATAATTAAATAAAACCATAATATCATTTGTTTATTGTTAAGTCATTAACAAAACGGTTCTTATAATATATCCTTAGGTTCCGCAAATATTCAAAAATGAATTGGCTTTATGATCAAACTAACTGAGAGCGGCCACACTCGGGTTGCGTCTGGCAACACCGATTGCTGAGATTTAGAATTTTCCTGGAGTCAACATGTGAAGACGAATTTTTTTCGTTCCAGGAAAATCTCACTTCTTTTCGCCCATGGCTTCGCCTGGAAAAATACAATAGTCATAAATTTTAGTCATCCTAACGTATTTTCAATGTTTCATCAGTTATGGTGAGTGAAAAATCAAGTAATGTGGATTCGACAAAATGGCGGTTTGGTTAGAGAAAATCCTAATCTCATGATTTCTTTCAGTTCCAGTTATTTTAACTTCCCAAATAAATGAGGATAATGGGTTGTGGGTGGACTTCTGAAAACCATTGGTGGCCAGGAGTTCACCCACAACCCATTATCCTCATTTATTTGGGAAGTTAAAATAACTGGAACTGAAAGAAATCATGAGATTAGGATTTTCTCTAACCAAACCGCCATTTTGTCGAATCCACATTACTTGATTTTTCACTCACCATAACTGATGAAACATTGAAAATACGTTAGGATGACTAAAATTTATGACTATTGTATTTTTCCAGGCGAAGCCATGGGCGAAAAGAAGTGAGATTTTCCTGGAACGAAAAAAATTCGTCTTCACATGTTGACTCCAGGAAAATTCTAAATCTCAGCAATCGGTGTTGCCAGACGCAACCCGAGTGTGGCCGCTCTCAGTTAGTTTGATCATAAAGCCAATTCATTTTTGAATATTTGCGGAACCTAAGGATATATTATAAGAACCGTTTTGTTAATGACTTAACAATAAACAAATGATATTATGGTTTTATTTAATTATTTTGTTTTATTTTTACGACAATTGACAACGAAGCAAACGCCATCTATTGTGGCTCGAATGAACTCTGAACATCGACCCACGCGTAGTTCTGCACCTTGATGCTAGGTGGCACCAACATACTTTGAACAAAATAGATTTTAATTAAAAGCGAAACGCTAATTAGTAGTTCAAAATTTACAACGTCACAAGGAGACGCATGATGAGCAAATCTTCTTCACGTCGAACCTTGGCAAACTCGCGTCCACACAGACCTGAAGAGAGGTTCTGAGCGCGATAAACTCAGTGAACCTGGAAAAGTGAAAAGGTCGAAGGACTTACGAACGAGTGACATCGTGTCTTAGGCTGCCCAGTGTACTACAGGAACATGTGTGCGGAGGCTATACAGCACTCCACAAAAGCTGCTTCACTTTGAAATAAAAGATGATCCGCAATGCACGGAGGAAGCTTTGCTGAAAACCTTACGAATTGTGGCATGGTCCGTAGGAGTTTGTTGTGAATGGAACCATGGAACGGAGAGATTAGTCCTCTTCATACGTGTAATACTGTTTCTTTATAAATTGCTGAAATTTAAATTGTTATGACAGGAAAATTTTACAAAATACAATGGCAATTATGACATGACAATATAACTAAATAAAATTGTTCTAAAAAAGTAAAATGTCTATAAAAAATTCCCTTTTTAAAATGAGATGATGAGACGTCACTTATTGTCTATATTGTTCATGGAATGTTAATGTTCTTTTTCACTGAATTTGAAAATTTAAAAAAAAAAAACGTCACTCAAAAATAATTTACACAAAACAAAATGCAATGTCACAAATATTATTGTTAGAAATTGTTTTTCAGCACAGAAGAAATAATGTCCTTATAAAACCTGGATCCCTCCTCAGGGCGCCTTGGATATGTACTCACAAGACATGCACGTATGAACCTCGCGTCGGGTTCAGGAGGTTGTGTTGTGGTCAGCGATGTAGGACAGGGTAGGTTGCGTAGCGTGCCGCGTCGAGTTGACTGGATTGCGTCCACGAGGGACACCATCTGTGGCGTCCATGTCGAGTCGCAGTCGTAACTCGTAGCTTTCGCGTTCAGAGGGTGCAGCTAATGTGGCCGCACGTCGTTGCTTGTTGCGTTGAGTTGCTTGCACGCCGGAGATGTACGGGAGCAGTGTGCTGGCTGGACCGTAGACGTAGGTACCCAATGTGGCTGATGTGTTCCTCAATGATGGGTCACCAATTATGTAGCTGAAGGGTTGATGTAATGAAGAACCAGCTACATATAGTGATGTTTATTTTACACTTTACAATTGATATGTTATGTACAATACAGACGGGCTCGCGAGCTTTATATAATACAATGGTAGAAGATGTTGACGTGACGAGCGGATGATAGGGAATGTGGAATCTTGTAACGTGCGTGACCAGGAGGATTCTCTACTGCGTTCCAAATTTGAATATTGTTGTGTGGCAGCTGCGAAGTTTTCTTAATAGCTGCCAGCCAAGTAACGGTAGAGGTTGCACCTCTACCGTCTCTACAGTATGCTTTGAACAAAATGCAAAAACAATATGTAAGAATCAGCAATTTATAGCTTGGGCTGGATCGCGAGGTGTATATTTCTGCAGTGCAGTGGTTGGTACGTACACACGGCGTTAGCTTTGCGTGTACAACAAACATATCTCTAAGTTTACTTTCATGTACCTACGGACAGACACAGCGACGGAAGCTGACTCTCTTTTGCTCTTTTCAGCCGACTTCCAAAAAGGAGGTGGTTCTCAATTCGGTCCGGTTTTTTTTCGACCCTTTTTTTCATTTCGAATTGCTCGACAAGAAACGAGTTTGGTAGTTTTTAGGGTTCCGTATCCAAAGGGTAAGCTGTGAAAGCCTAGCGGTTAGGACGTCGTCCGCCTTCTAATCGGAGGTTGGGGGTTCGATCCCTGGCACGCACCTCTAACTTTTCGGAGTTATGTGCGTTTAAATTAATTAAATATCACTTGCTTTAACGGTGAAGGAACCTGCATACCTGAGAGTTCTCCATAATGTTCTCAAAGGTGTCGTGAAGTCTACCAATCCGCACATGGCACGCGTGGTAGACTATGGCCAAAACCCTTCTCACTCTGAGAGGAGACCCGTGCTCTGTAGTGAGCCGGCGATGGGTTGATCATGATGATGATGAGTTATCATTATCTTACAAATTCCTTCGTATCGCAGTACGTATATAATAGGTTATGGAATGGATCAGTAATAATGTTGTTGCTTTCACTATAATAAATTAATGTTTACAGTTATAAATGAGTTAAACGCACAGAGCAGAAACGAAGAGGAGATGTTGTATTAAGATTTCCCTATGAAATATCGAGTGACATTTTGCGGGGTGAGGGGTTGTGGAACGCCGCCCACTTCTCAATTTTCCATCTGCGGGTTAGTAGCAAAACTACTCGCTTAGCGACCTAACATCGATATAATATTGATGTCACTACATAGTTCAGCTATCTCACACTAGATGTCAATAAGTGTAGAAATTACGTATAAAATTACTTACAAATGAAATGTGATACCATTCATAGCATCAGAACGTCTGTCTGAATAACTTTGACACGATAAAACACAACACTTCAACCTTTTGTTCTTAAAAACGCGAAAACACACCGATAATACGAGTCTCAATATATGTGAACCTGACGAACGCAGACAGCATACTAACTAAGGCCCCGCCCACAGTGATGACGTCAGGACCTAGTTGAAAATCACAGTGCACAGTTGCTTAGGCCAACTCCTCTTTGTTTCTGCTCTATGGTTAAACGTTACAAGACGGCAACAAAATGAAGCTATTGTATCTAGCTGTCATATTGTACAATTAATGCGTTCTAAACACGCAACGGGACGAACTATATACCTAAACTAGCTTATGCTCGTGACTTCGTCCGCGTGGACTACACAAATTTCTAACCCCTTTTTCACCCCCTTAAGGGTGAAATTTTCAAAAATTCTTTCTTAGCGGATGCCTACGTCATAATAGCTATCTGTCAGTCAGTCAGTCACCTTTTCCTTTTATATATATAGACTAGCTTATGCTCGCGACTTCGTCCGCGTGACTTCACAAATTTTAAACCCCTATTTCACCCCCTTAGAGGTTGATTTTTCAAAAATCCTTAGCGGATTAAGCTTTTGGTTCATTGTATATAATATATATATTTATTTATTTATTTTTAAAGAATATTAGCCATGTTAAATGACTAATATTCCCCTTTCCTCTCCAACTAAGCGTCAGGCTTGTGCTAGGAGTAGGTACGACAATAGTGCAACGGGCGGGGTTTGAACCGTCGACCTTTCGGTTTTCAGTCCACTCCTTTACCGGTTGAGCTATTGAGGCTCTATATCATGGATTTCCGCAAAGTAACGCTTCTTCTATACAACAGATGATAGGTTTTCTTACATCTGAAGTGCATCTTAACATATAGTGCATATTTTAGCGTTTAAACTACCGTGAGTGATTTCCATTATAAATACTATCTGTCCCGGCTTACTCACGTGTGTAGTCGACGTTAGCCCGACTAGTTTCGAACCCATCCGGGGTCCTTTTTCAAGGGAGTCCGTCCGCGCACGCGCCGCGGTTTTGACTGCGGGACGCACGTGCCGCTGCCCGTAGAGCCCGTTGTGAGGGTGGCTGGGGTGGAAAAGGACCCCGGATGGGTTCGAAACTAGTCGGGCTAACGTCGACTACACACGTGAGTAAGCCGGGACAGATAGTATTTATATAGTGCATATATCGTAGAATATATTATTATGCACTATAGTTTGTCTTGCTCAGTAAACTGCAGCGGACAGGCTAAACAACCCAGACACAAACAGCGAAGGCAAATACATTAATAAGCTAACAATTAACTTGTCCGCACAGACACAGTAATGTTATCATACAGTATTGTAACT